>NC_133331.1:175231029-175411029 GCF_042186555.1 Aquarana catesbeiana | reverse complement strand
TGTGGAACCCTTTATAATTAAAATAGTATGACCCCGAATGGGGTGGTGGCACGATGTGGACATGTTTCCCATCTATAGCCCCTCCACAATTGGGAAAGTCCCAACGGCTGGCAAAATGGGATGCCACAGTCTGCCATTCCTGTGGCGTTGAAGGAAACTGGGGAATCAAACAAGAAAACCAAAATCAATTAATTTGGAAGCTAACATTGCAAGAAAATTATACAATTAAAAACATTATTCCCCAGCATCAGTATAACATTAAAAAATTTAATTCTTCTGGAATAACTAATATGGAAAGGCACACTTATCAGATTGCTCACCCCCTCTGATGGAACATTGATTACATTTTAGGGGGGTGGGAAATCCCTAAAAAAGATTACTTTTAGGACACGCAGGAATTTAGGGACTAAAAAGGCTACAAGACTGCAGTTGTCGCACTCTGCAGGTGCAGTTGCTAACCAGCTTACAGTAAATGAGGTAATGTAAAAAGGCATTCATGTTGCAAGGAGTACACAATCACATGCAAGGGCAATTAATGAAAACACTTTGAGGCTTGCATATGATTTGATGATGGAAATCAGCAGAGCTTCTGCTCATTTACTAAAGCACTGGAACAAATGCACTTGTAGAGTGCACATGCATTTTGCAAAGTGCAACATAGATTTGCTTTAGACAAATCAACACCACAGAACATTCAAGCAAATTTTTACGAGGGTGGGGGGGGGGGGGTTTGGGAAATCTAGCTAATTGCTAATTATCAGCACACTAAATACACTCAAACAAAATACATTCAAAATGAGTAGACTAGGTGGATATGTTCCCATCATTGCATGCTGGGGAGGTTATTGAAAGAAAATATACATGCATGACAAAAAAAAACAGGAAAAAAATCCAGCATGTGTGAGGATAAAAAGGGGACATTCACACTATATTGCAATGATGGTAAGTAGTGTTTGAAGCAAGAAATACATTACATTATCAAAGATTACATAAAAGAACATGTGATGCTAATAAAAGAAAAATATCTTACCTTAATATAGTCCTTCTGCAGGACCTGGATGATGGCAGAACAGGTCTCTGGGATAATGATCCCCAGAGCCTGGGGGGAGATGCCTGTCGAGAACTTAAGGTCCTGCAGGCTTCTCCCTGTGGCCAAATACCGCAAGGTAGCGACCAGCCTCTGCTCCGGAGTGATGGCTTGCCTCATGCAGGTATCCTGCCTGCTGATATAGGGGGTCAGCAAAGCCAACAAACGGTCAAAAACGGGGTCCGTCATCCGGAGAAAGTTCCTGAAATCCTCAGGATTATTCTCACGGATCTCACGGAGCAATGGCATGTGACAGAACTGGTCACGCTGGAGCAACCAATTCTTGGTCCATGAACTCCTCCTCGCCCTGTTCATGGACTGGTCTTGGTCTGAAGAATAAACTACAGCACCAAACACATACAATGCACGAGCTCGACGACGAGTACGTACAGGTAACATGGTTTCAAAACGGTCGGCTGGTCAGAACGCACTAAACAGAACGCACTGAAGAACAGCAAGGCCTGTGAAGAGCGACCTGAAAATCAGGAACGAGCGGCCAATAAAACAAAGATTTCTCAATGCCAACTGACCAAACGCACTGAAAAGCAGATACAAACCTCACAAGCACAGACTGAACAACAGTTAAAACGAACTGAAAAATACGAGTCTCACAAGCGCGAATCGTCTCTCACCAAACTTCTACTAACACGAGATAAACACGAGATTAGCAGAAGGAGCCCAAAGGGTGTCGTACGGGCTATTGAACTTCCGTTTTATAGTCTCGTCGGACTTGGTGTACGTCACCGCGTACTAGGCTGTTGTACTTTTGTGTGGTCGTGTGTAGGCAAGTCCGTTCGTTAGAAAGTCTGCCGCAAGTCCGCCGAAGGTACGCCGGAAGTATGTCGGACAGGCTGTCGGACTTTTGTAGCTGAAAAGTCCGACCGTGTGTACGCGGCATTAGTGAAACTATTTGTCACATCAACAGACCAATAGGGAGACTACGAATAGAGCAGGCTCAACTTTTATTGGAATAGTCGAAACATTTGCATAATACTTCAGCTCTAATCATACTGGCTTTCATTCTGGGCCCATGAACGCTTTTGCATTGTGGCACACATATTTAATGCATGTATTAATAGGGATGGGTGAATGGTTCGGCTCAAGCATAAGTTCGGGCCGAACTTTGGCTGTTCGGATGTTCAACGAACACCGAACAATATGCCGTGTTCGGGGGAAATTTGTAAGCCGCCGGAACACCGTTAAAGTCTATGGGACACCAACATGAAAAATCAAAAGTGCTCATTTTAAAGGCTTATATGCAAGTTGTTGTCATAAAAAGTGTTTGGGGACCTGGGTCCTGCCCCAGGGGACATGTATCAATGCAATTTTTTTTTTTTAAACAGCCGTTTTTTCGGGAACAGTAGTTTTTTTAATGCTTAAAGTGAAACAATAAAAATTAAGTATTCCCTTAAATATCATGCCTGGGGCTGTCTATAGTATACCTGTAAAGTGGCGCATTTTTCCCGTGTTTAGAACTGTACCATGACATTTTTAAAGGAAAAATTGGCATTTAAAACTGATCACGGCTGTAATGAATTGTCAGGTCTCAGCAATATAGATAAAACTCATTGAAAAAAATGGCATGGGTCCCCCCCAGTCCATTTCCAGGCCCTTTGGGTCTGGTATGAATATTAAGGGGAACCCTGAACCAATTTTTTTTTTCAATTGCCTGGGTGTCCCCCCAAAATCCATACCAGGCCCTTCAGATCTGGTCTGGATTTTAAGGGGAACCCTGCCCCATTAAAAAAAAATGGCGTAGGGGTCCCCCCCAAATCCATACCAGACCCTTATCCGAGCATGCAACCTGGCAGGCCGCAGGAAAAGAGGGGGGATGAGAGAGTGTCCCCCCTCCTGAACCGTACCAGGCCACATGCCCTCAACATGGGGAGAGTGCTTTGGGGTCTGACCCCAAAGCACCTTGTCCCCATGTTGATGGGGACAATGGCCTCATCCACACAACCCTTGCCCAGTGGTTGTGGGGGTATGCGGGTGGGGACTTATCGGAATCTGGAACCCCCCTTTAACAAGGGGACCCCCAGATCCCGGTCCCTCTATGCACTCTCTCATCCCCCCTCTTTTCCTGTGGCCTGCCAGGTTGCATGCTCAGATAAGGGTCTGGTATGGATTTTAGGGGGGCACCTACACCATTTTTTTTTTTTTTAATTTGGAGCAAGGTTCCCCTTAATTTCCATACCAGACCTGAAGGGCCTGGTATGGATTTTGGGGGGACCCCCATGCAATTTTTTTTTAATTTTTGGTTTGGGGTTCCCCTTAATATTTATACCAGACCCAAGGGGCCTGGTAATAGATTGGGGGGGAACCCATGCCGTTTTTTCAATGAGTTTTATCTATATTGTCGAGACCCGACAAATCAGTACTGTTCTAAACACAGGAAAAACGCGTCACTATACAGGCATACTATAGACACCCCCATGCATGATATTTAAAGGAATATTTCATTTTTATTGTTTAACTTTAAGCATTAAAAAAATCACTGCTCCTGAAAAAACTGCAGTTTTTAAAAATAATTTTTGCATTGATACATGTCCCCTGGGGCAGGACCCGGGTCCCCAAACATTTTTAATGACAATAACTTCCATATAAGCCTTTAAAATTAGCACTTATTTTTCATGTTCGTGTCCCATAGACTTTAACGGTGTTCGTCCGAGTTTTTTGCTTGTTCGGAAGTTCTGGTGCGGCTCATCCTTATGTATTAACACCACTTAACACCTACTCCACGTGCATTGCAGTGCCATTTATTGAGAATGGCACCACATGGCATTGTACAGTAGAGTGCAATACGCAGCACACAACAACACACATACTGTGCCACATAAAATTCACTCATGTTAAAATATATCTATATAGATATATATCTATATAGATATAGATATATATCTATATAGATATAGATATAAATCTATATCTATATAGATAGATATAAAATATGTGTGTGTATGTGTGTGTGTGTATGTGTGTGTATATATTATATGAAAAGACTTTGTAAATTTCAGAAATCCTACATACAATTTGCCAAGCAATGTTTATGTGACAAGAGAGACTTCTATTTCCCACCAGCATTGGGTTTTTCTAGTCTCTTGCCTGCTCCCAGTAGTGTTTTTTAATGGGCAAATGTTAGAGAGCTGAGATCACTTTAGGGCTAATTGAAGCTTGTAAGAAGTAGCAGCTCCACTCACATACCCATCAGTAAATACAATGCAATGGAGAGTATGGACCCTTGTGTATAAAATGAACAGCAAGATTCTATTCACACTTTTGTGATTTTCTTTGGTTCAACATACTGCATGTCTCCTCTTTCAGCAGATTAACTGAAGGATGCTGATTAAATTAGGTAAAATCAAATTCGTTCAATAAATTCAGAAAATGCATTTGTTGGATTTAGATTGTAATGAAGTAATAGTAGGGTTGTTGTCACAAGAATTTACTCAACTACTATCACCAGTGCAGCTATGCTAATGGTAACCATTAGTGGGAAAGCATAAGCAATGCTGACAGGATTATCCAATGACTTCTTTCTGGGTTTCTAACTTGGAAATATTATTTAAACTAGAAGTGATGCCTTCTTTCTGACTTTTTCTGCTTGTTTGGCCAGTGAGTCAAAAAGTATTGAAGTCAAGGACATTCAAACAGTCATGTACCTACATTTTTTAGAATGTTATCTCTGGTAGCTTTAATACTTCTCTCAGTACAGGCAGCCTTTAAGACACACGTTTTGCCTGGACTGGTTAATATTTTTTAATTGAGACCTATAGCTAGGTTCTATGTACTTTGCTTCTAAACTGTGTTCTTCAGTAATTTTGCTTTTGTTCATTGGGTTACTGTGATGCTGCAAGGGTTTGTTGACTGTTAAAGAGGATACAATTTTGGAAGAAGAGCATGGCACTGTGAGAAGCAATGCCCTGTGTTCATTTTGTTAACCCATGTATATATGAGGTAAATATAATGCCGCGTACACATGGTCGGAATTTTCGACAACAAATGTGCGATGGGAGCTTTTGTCGGAAATTCCGACCATGCGTAGGCTCCATTGGACATTTTTTGTCAGAATTTCCGACAACAAAAATTTGAGAGCGATTCTCAAATTTTCTGACAACAAAATCAGTTGTCAGAAATTCTGAGCATGTGTAGACAATTCCGACGCACCAAATTCCACGCAAGCTCTGAATCAAGTACGAGACGGAAGCGTTCAGTCTGGTAAAACTAGCGTTCGTAATGGAGATAGCACATTTGTCACGCTGCAAATTTTAAAATCTTTTAATGCAGCGCATTCTCTTCATCTTTATAATGCTAGAATAATGAAGTTGTTTTGCTGCTGATAGTCAAACTGATTTCTTTATTATTTCTTGTGATCTCATAAATAATCATTTTTACTTTTTCGCCAGATCTCCAGAATAATGTTTATAATCTTTGTTTATATTGATCTCCTTTTTTTTTTTTTAAAAACAAGATCTCCTGGTTTTTAATTTTTTTTTTGTAGTGATCTCCATAATATTTTTTGTCGTTTTGTGTGTCAAGTTACCACAACACAATTATTATCTTGTATTTTTTAACCTCAAGGAGGTTGGTTGGTGTTGGTGTCCCTTGTTATTTTGACATTGTATTTTTGAAATGTACCTGCCTAGTGCCTACTCACAAACAAACTGTCCTTTTTTAATTAAAACATATAGCCAATGATTTGTTAAAAAAATAGACATTTATTAAGGGGTCATAACAAAATAAAGAGGAAGGCAACGCTGGATAAACTGGTGAAATTAGTGAAGCCTTTGTACCCCAGGGCACACATCAACTATTTGACAGGCAAAATTGGTAGCCTGAGGATTCCATTTAATAGGAAGCACAATCAGGTCTAGGACTCTGACAGATCAGGAACAGCAGCAGATGACTTATATGTCCCCAGGCTGTGGGCTTACAACAGCCTGCGTCTTTTGCCAGACCAGACCGAACCCAGGCCATCACTCTCTTGTCTTCCTTCCACGCTTCCTTCCATGCTTGCTTCCAGACTGTGGCTCTGGTGTTGGAGTTGTGGCAGGAGGTGGAGGAGGAGGAGGAGGATGGTCCAACTCACACAGGTGGGTTTTGCTTGTGAGTTCCCCCCTCAACCCCTTATTTAGGGCCATATATATATCACTTCCTCACAAATGAGGCGTTGGCCCACCTACATTTCCTGCATTTTGTTGGCAGCCATGCAGGGATAGGCGTTAAGAAGACTAGGGGGGGTTCTGAGGGCCGCAGAAGCCTGCCAAATTAACCCAAGTGCTGACTCCTGCACATTCCTCCCCCTCCTGGGCCTTTTTTGTTGAAGGCAAAGGGGAGGGACCTGGGATTCGGTCAGGCCACTTACCCCTGCCACCTCCTGGCTGCCACTTACCCCCGCCACCTCCTGGCTGCCACTTACCCCCACCACCTCCTGGCTGCCACTTCCCCCCGCCACCTCCTGGCTGCCACTTACCCCCGCCACCTCCTGGCTGCCACTTACCCCCGCCACCTCCTGGATGCCACTTTCCCCTGCCACCTCCTGGATGCCATTTTCCACAGCCTTCGGGCTGAAGGCTTTCCTGTGTATGAAAAAGAGACATAGTTTTAGTTTATTGTTCATCAATCACACACAATTTATAGAAATGTGTTGAACAATGCTATACCTAATTCAAGCTGGGCTCCTCCACATCTTCTTCCTGGGTGGAAGGCCCATGTTGTACATCGGAAGCCTCATCTGAGGTGGAAGGAAAAATGGAAGGAAGGGTTGAGAGTGATGGCCTGATTTCAGTCTGGTCTGACAGAAACTGTAGTCTGTCATAGTACCACAGCCTGGGTACATAAATGTCATCTGCTGCTGCTCCTGATCTCATGGAATTCTGGACTTTCTTGCGCTCCCTATTATATGTGTTCCTCAGACCACCAATTTTGCACTTCAAATAGTTGGTGTCTGCCGTGGGGATCTGCAGCTTCACAAATTCAAGTAATTTATCCAGTGCTGCCTTCTTCTTTATTCTATTAGTATAAAAAGGGTGTTTCACCTGCCACAGACAGAGCAGCTCTCTGTACATATCAATGAATTGAGGGAGGAAGTCCTGATCGTTGAATCGATCCATTTTATCTACAAGACAAAACACAAGACAAACCCTAATGTCAGGCTAAACTCGCATAATATTGTCCCAATATAGGCTTCAATCTCTAAGCAGTATAGGCCACTGATGCCCCAAGTTAAAATTGTACCTTCGTTATGACGATTGGTGCTTCTGATACTCCTTCCTCCTCTCACAGATCGTACATACGATGCACGCGTGTTCTGCTTTATATACACTGCACATGTGTGAAACTCCGCCTGCCCCTGACCTTCTTTATAGTATATTTCCCGCCCCTTCTCTTTCGGCGCAGTGGGAAAGCACATGGCGGAGAAAGAACAAATGCATGAAGATAGCAACGACGAAAGCCCAGAGCCACGAACGTCCTGATCCCGGAGGAGATTTAAGGCCTCAAATCTGTCCTCTGTAGAGATGGTGGACATCTTGAAGAGGGCCGACTATGATGGGAAGTATGGACCTTACCCAAACCCAAATGTGAGAAAGGCCAAGATCAAGACTAAAGTTGTGAAAAGTCTGCACAGGAATTTTGGGATACAACGATCCAAAAATCAATTGAGGAAACGCTGGTCAGACCTGAAATTGAGGGAGCATGATCAATACAGAAGGATCAAGAGAGTTCTGCAAAAAAGTAAGTATTTGTTGTGTGTTCCTATTATTATTATTATTATTATTACTTGCATGCTGCTCCATGTGCTTTTCTTTACTGTTGTACTGTTTTAAATGGCAAGTTTCAGGTTCGTGGACACAGTAATCGTTCGTAGTAAACATCATTCGATCACCCACTAATACAATGTTTTTGGCAGATGCAGGTTAACTACATTTGGTCATACCTATTTATATTAAAAGAAGTTTAGTACATTGTTGTCTGGATGGGTTTGTAACTAGAATGAAATGCAAATTGATTCAGTGTAAGGAGAGGACACTCAGCAGCTGTTTACACATCTGGACACAGGAGCACTAGTGTGGGACACCAGAACAAACTTTTTAGGATGTCCCACACAGGTGCTCCAGTGGATACTAGGGGTGTCTCCATGTGTGAAACTTGACCAAAACAGGTAAGTATTGCAGCTTTAGAAAGGGAGATAAAAAATGTCTTCAGCTTGGAACTCTGCCAAAAAAGACAATTGTACGACACTTCCAAGCAATGTTTCATATTACTATTTCTGGCCTCAAATATCTGTGTGCGTGCTAAGTATACCTTTTTTTTTATTCACATAGGGGAGAAAAGACTCAGGACATCAGAGGACACCAAGAACCCACAACCTCCTAAAGAAGGGGAAATCCCCACACCACAACCAGAGGATGTGGAAGAAGGAGAGGTTTATGAAGTGGGTGAAATAGTGGCCACCAGGTGAGTGTCTGAGACCACAGCTTCAGGTAATAGATGTATGCTGCATATTTATAATACATGGTGTGTTTTTTAATTTTAGATAATGTGGATGTTGTGGAAGAAAAATCTCATTTCACAAGTTCAAGTCCTCATCAGCGAGATCATGGTGTGCAATCGGGATTTACAGAAGATCAAGGAAGACATCAATGATGTGGAAAAAAGACTCAAAAACATCATTGATGTTTTAAGCAGAATCTAAAACACACCAAAATTAGTGAATTTGTTTATATTTGTATTATTTTTCTAACTTTTTAAAAGTATATTGAAAGCCAAATTTTGAAGATGCACATAGTGTGTCAACATGACCTATCTGCCATCATGGGATATCAATGTACGCATTTTGTTGGTGCAACCCCTTCCTCGCAACTAAAGTAGCTGCGAGGAAGGGGTTGCACCCCCCAAAACACGTCTATTGATCCGCGATGATGGGAGCTAGCATATGTTGACATTATGCATGGGATCAGGAGGGAAATCCCCATTTTGACTCTCAATTTGTCTGTATCTTCAGAAGTTGTCTTTCACAGGGGTGACATCACCCCATCTCATGAAGGCAAGATCAACACAGTTTGGACATACTAATGTCTGGATATTGCCTTCAATTTATCAAAGTTCCTGAGTTGTGTATTGTTTTATGGTTTTAAACATGCCTTTTTACCCCAAAAAAGGATATTTCTACTGTCAAACAAAAAATGTTATTAAAAAAATATGTTGTTTTGTTCAAAAACCAACCCTTTTCTAAAGCACTGTGAATGTGCACAGAGTAAAAAGTTTTCTACTCAACAATGCGTGGCTTCTTCTTTCAATGCTCAATACCAGTTTTTGGAGTAAGTTGGTGTTTACAGTGACAATGGGGGTTATTTACTAAAGGTAAATCCACTTTGCACTACAAGTGCATTTTCAGTGCAGTTTCAGTTGCACTTTTGCAGTGCACTTGTAGTGCAAAGTGAATTTTCCTTTAGTAAATAACACCCACAGTGTTTTAAAATTTGCCACAATTAGGCCATTTTTGTGACTCAAAAAAACTAATACATAGTGCTGAAAATAATGAATATTTTTTTCAGTAATGCATTACATACAGTAACAACAAAAACAAGGTGTGTGTGTGTAGCAGACCCACAACATAATAGTTAGCTGAAGAAGAGATTGTCACCTCATGTATCAAAGAAATTACGTTTGCACTATTGAAGAAAATGGCCAAAAAGAAAAGCCCATTGGATAACCTAGGAGACAGCTAAAAGAAACACAAACAGTAAATCAAAGGAAATATTATTTCAGTTTAAATTAAAAATGTATTTTAAAAATGTTTCTTAAACATTTCCTGGCATATCAATGGCCCCCCTAACCGCAAAGTACTCCATATATTTTAGACGAACCTTGCGGGCGCTTTGGGGGGGGCAAGCCAGGGTGGCCAGCTTCAAGCGCCATCAGGGTTGGTTCTTGAAATCCAGCCTCAGGCCCAACTGAGGCCACATAGTTTATAGAATTTCTCTTTGTGTGTAGAATACAGCATGCAAGTATTATATGGTTACGTTTATATTCCGCCATGTTGATTGGCGTAAGGAATAGGCAGAGCCGACTGGCCATTATCCCGAAAGCATTCTCCACCACTCTTTTGGCTCTGGCCAGCCAGTTGTTAAAAACCCTTTGCTCCAGGGTGAGGGTCCTCATCGGGAACGACCGCATCAGGTGATCACCCAGATCAAACGCTTCATCAGCGACAAAGATGAACAGCAGACCAGCCACATTGTCTTCCAGAGTTGGCAATCCAAAGCCACCACTTTGGAGCCATCCGTAGAACTCGGTCTAGGTGATGACTCCATCATCTGACATCCGGCCCTGCTTCCCCACGTCCACATAGAGAAACTAGTATGTCGCCAACATCACTATACTATTAAACCCCTTATAGTTGTAATAGTATAACCCCGAGTTGGGGGGTGGGACTATGTGGATGTATTTCTCATCAATTGCCCCTCCGCAGTTGGGAAAGTCCCACTGCTGGGCAAATTGAGAAGCCACAGTTTGCCATTCCTGTGGCATTGAAGGAAACTGTGGAGTCAAACAAGAGAAAAAAATAGTACTTTTGCACATAACATTGCAAGCAGATTAGACACAAACATTCTTGGCCAACTTCAGTATAACATTTATTTGAAGGAGTATTTAAAAACAAATATATAAAGTCCACTTATCAGTTTCCTCACCCCCTCTGATGGCCCAGTGTAAAAATTTTAGGGGGGGGATGTTTTAGACAGGTAACCCTCTCCACTTCATTGAGAGCTGAATGCATAAATAATGTTTTACTTTGGGAAGCCCCTCCTTACTTACACTATTGGCAGTCCACTGGACAAGTAAGAAGTGTCATAATACAAAAATACGCACTGTACAAATTGAAGCACTTTTTTACATTCTGCAATTACCTATCAAGATAATAGAAGAACAAAACTTTAAACAGTACTATTTGAAAGTATTCAGGCAGGCCCTTTCACTACATGCTTTGGTGAATTCATCCATAAATATGACCACAAAAGAGGTAGGTATAGCGTGTATGGGTTTGGCAAAGTCAGCAGATAGAGGATTGGTATCGGTTGACTTAGCAGTTGGGGAGGGAGGGTTCCAAATGATTTTGTGACCCCAAAAAAGCCTCTGGCACTCTGCATGAATTTAAGGACACAAATAACATTTGTACACATTTTAGGGGGTGTTTAGGGTAAAGCACTAATATGGAGCTGACAAAATACATTGTTAAGTGACTAGGCTAGGTGTGTGTGGGCCCAGGATAACATGCTGGGGAGGTTAGTGAAGGCAAATATGCATGAAGGACAAAAAAGGAACTTTAAAAACTTCCAGCATGCATGAGTATAAAGAGGACATTCACAGCATATTACAATCATGGTAATTAGGGAATGATGAAAGAAATACAATACATTAGCAAACATTAAATACATAGAATGTGATGTTAAAGGAGAAATCTTACCTTAATATAGTCCTTCTGCAGGACCTGAATGATGGCAGAACAGGTGTCTGGAATAATGATCCCCAGAGCATGGGGGGAGATGCCTGTCGAGAACCTGATGTCCTGCAGACTTCTCCCCATTGCCAAGTAGCGCAACGCGGAGACTAGCCTCTGTTCAGGAGTGATGGTTTGCCACATGCAGTTGTCCTGCTTTGTAATATAAAGGGACAGCAAAGCCAACAAACGGGGTCCTACATCCAGAGATAATTCCTGAAATCATCAGGATTATTCTCACGGATCTCCCGCAACAAAGGCATATGAGAGAATTGGTCATGCTGGAGTAACCAATTCTTCGTCCATGAACACCTCCCCGCCCTGTTCATGGACTGGGCTTGGGTCAAGGTAAGAACCCCAACACCAAGCCCCTGCACAGCACAAACTCTACAGTGAGTACGTACCCACAACATGGCTTCAAAACGGTCAGCTCGTCAGAGCCAACTAACAGAATGCACTGAAAATCAGAAAGGCCTGAGAAGAGCAAGCTGAAAATCAGAAACAAGTGGACAAGAACGCACTGAAAATCAAACACGTACTATAAAAATATGCACTGAAAAACAGATGAGAACTGACTACACGCACTGAAAACCAGATATGAACCCACAAGCACAAACTGAAGAGCAGTAACTATCTAAAAAGTAGACATGTGCACACTGAAATATTTTGTTTCGGAATTTCGTTTTTGTCCGAAAAATAAATTTATTTAGTTACTCCCGAAATTCGTTTTTATTTATTTAGTTTTTCGTTAAAAATTGCATTCGTACGAAAATCTAAATTAAGGTTGAATCTGTCATTGAAGGCTTATGGTGTCTGTCGAATGTTCAAAGAAGATTAGACGGAGCAGCTAAACTGTACGACACCGAATAGTTTACCTGCTCCGTCGAATCTTCTTAGAACTTTCAACAGACACCATAAGCCAAAGTACGTGTGTACTTAGTTCTAGCTATTTTACTGCTCCTCCTCTTTGGTTACAATCAGCCAATAACATTCATCATCATCATTATTTTTATTTATCTTTTCTCCCCTACGTCGAATCTTTTCTCCCCTACGTCGAATCTTTTCTCCCCTACGTCGAATCTTTTCTCTCTACAGGGGGTCCCCTAGTTACAAACATCCGACCTACAAATGACTCCTACTTACAAACGGAGGGAGACAACAGGAAGTGAGATGAAATCTACCCCTAGGAAGGGAAATTCACTCCTGTAAGAGCTATTATGGGGAAAAGGTACCTCCACTGATGCTTTATCACCAAGGCTTGTTTCCACAACAACCCAAAATTTTCAAAATCCAATTGTCATTGGGACAGAAAGTGAGGTGAAATCTTCTTAACAGGGGCACACACAGAAAAACAAATGTTACAGGGGTGTTAACCCTTCCTTATGCTATCCAAAAAGCTTAAAAATATTTTTTTTGGCTGGAGCTACACTTAAAAAATGTACCTGTTCCGACTTACAGATTCAACTTAAGAACAAACCTACAGTCCCTATCTTGTTTGTAACCCGGGGACCCCTTGTATGTCGAATCTTTTCTCTCTATGTAGAATAATCTTGGACTAATAGAGTTAAGGCTAGGCACATTTGACCACAGGTTTGATGGACACAGATTGTTATTGTCATCATCATGTCGAATCTCCTATCTATATCGAACTGTTGTAGCAACGAAAATGAAAATAAAGCATTTGTTTATGTCGGATCTTTTGTTTTTCGGATTCTGTACTTTCGTTATCGTTTGTTAAAATGATAACGAAAATACCTGAAATTCGGACGAAAATGCATTCGGACGAAAACGAATGCACATGTCTACTGAAAAGCACGAGGCTGAAAAGCGCAAATCGTCTCTCACCAAACTTCTACTAACACGAGATTAGCAGAAGGAGCCCAAAGGGTTATTGAACATCCTTTTTCTAGTCCCGTTGTACGTCAGCGTGTTCTTGACGATCATAATTTCCGACAACATTTGTGTGACCGTGTGTATGCAAGACAAGTTTGAGCCAACATCCGTCGGAAATAAATTCAGGATTTAGTTGTCGGAATGTCCGATCGTGTGTACGCGGCATTAGTGTTTCTCTGATTACTTTTGACAAGTGGCATGGGCTACCGCTGACCTTTTCCAAGGGAAGATTATACACCTTTCTGCATGATAAGATCATGCTAATACAGTATGTGATTTCATATACTTATATAGGTGAACATAATGCAATAAAAAAATATGAAAGTAAGGATAAAGTGGCTCATAAAACGACAGTAAATGCTGTTTCAAATACAGGACAGTGAACTGTAACAGATGGCAATGCCTTAAAAAATGCTGTGTTACTAGATTACCAGGAGAGCAGGGGTAGTTTTTATTAGTGTGGTCCCACTACAAAAATCACTGGTGATTAATCATTAGTAGTAGTGATTGATTAATCAATAGTATCAATATATGTACATATAAAATATACAAAATGAATGGTTCCCTATGGAGTGAAGTACAGAAGTAGCATGTAGTAGCAATTAAACCCTAATGCTGTAGCTGCACGAAGCTCAATCCATATAGATATGTGTCCAATCCTGACCCAGTCAATCATAATTTTCAGCTGGCCATTATAGAAGCCCTGCTTTTGCTTACTGATGCAACTAGGAAGGCGTTGCTTCACTAGAAGCAGCATATTTTTGAACAAGACAGGACTGGACATCTGCTGGGCAGGTTAGCCAGGGAGCAAACTCCTATGACTAGCATTGCCCTTATCCAGGCTGCAGGTGGGTCTTCGATCCGTGATCCAGCTTTGATTAATTGCCGTTTTTCAGAATATTACAAAACCTTATATTCTTCCAGGGCGACCTATACCTTGCAGGAGTTGTCCCAGTGCCTGGATCTTGTTGATCTACTGTCCCTCTCCCCTGTTCAGAGAGAAAACTTAGAGGCCCCTATTTCTCTAAATGAGGTCCGGCAGGCAATTGGAGTCCTTCAGTCTGGTAAGATACCAGGTCCAGAAGGCTACCCTGTGGAGTTCTATAAAACCTATACAGACCAACTGGCACCCTGTTTGCAACATCTTTTTACTACCCTGAAGGACACGGAAGAAAGTTACCTCCATCTATGTTGCAGGCAGTGATCCTAGTGATTTTAAAGCCTGAAAAGGATCCAACACAGTGTTATACTATCTAATCTCTCTACTAAATGTGGAGGCAAAAATATTTGCTATGGTGCTTTTGCTGGGGGACTGAGTATGGTTATTTCCACATTGGTCCACAATGATCAGACAGGCTTCATGCCGGATAAAGGCACAGATATTAAGGCTGTTCACGCACATCTTTTCTGCCGCTAACAGGGATAACCCAGGTGTCGTGTTGTCCTTCAACGTGGAGAAAGCCTTCGATAAGGTTGAATGGGACTACCTGTGGGAGACTCTTCGATGTTTCGACTTTAGTCCTAATTTCATCTCTTGGGTTAGATGTTTATATAAGTCACCCTATGCGAAAGTACACACTAATGCTCCTTACACACTGTCGGATTTTCCGACAGAAAATGTTCGATGGGAGCTTGTTGTCGGACATTTTCCATCGGAATTTCCGACACACAAAATTTGAGATCTGGCTCTCAAATTTTCCGACAACAAAATCTGTTGTCGGAAATTCCGATCGTGTGTACACAATTCCGATGCACAAAGTTCCACGCATGCTCGGAATCAAGCAGAAGAGCCACACTGGCTATTGAACTTCATTTTTCTTGGCTCATCGTACGTGTTGTACATCGCCGCATTTTTGATGTTCGGAATTTCCAACAAGCTTTGTGTGACCGTGTGTATGCAAGGCAAGTTTGAGCCAACATCCATTGGAAAAAATCCATGGATTTTGTTGTCGGAATGTCCGATCATATGTACAGGGCATAATAATGCTCTGTCCCCCTCTTTTGTTCTCCACAGGGGCACTCATCAGGGCCGCCCTCTCTCGCCGGGCCTTTTTGCCCTGGAGATTGAACCCTTGGCCTGTCTGATCAGTTCCTCCGAGACATGCTTAAAATGATTTTCCTACCTAAATTTCTCTACTTTTTCCAACAGGCCCCTATGCATATTCCATGATCCTTCTTTCGTTGTATAGATAGTATTGTCTCCGCATTTCTCTGGGCTAGGGGGATGCCTAGAATTTCATAATCAAACCTGTATTTACCAATTAATCGTGAAGGTCTGGCATTGCCTAATTTTTCCCTGTACTATTGGGTGGCTGTTTTAGTTTCAGTACATTGGTGGTTCTCCCAGCCTAGAGGTAACACGTTGGTGATCCTGGAGGAAGCTGTACTGGGCTCCTACAATGAACTCACTAACCATGTATACAGGGGGCTGTCATCCAATCCAGCAATTACAACCCCTATGAGGATGACCCTGAGGGTTTGGAAACAGGCCAGGATCCAGTATGGTATGAATATAAATAAGTATAAATTCCACTTATTCTGCCTATACTCCTCTATGGGGCAACACTACACTCCCTCACCTGCTCACTGTGCCAAACTCATATGGGCTAGATATGGCCAAATTTGGGCTGGCTGGATAGAGGCACAGGGCATTACTGTTTAGGTGTTGATATCTCACAGTATATAACTGAGGGTTATCTATTGTATCTTGTGTATAGTACCCTATCTACCTGCAGTGCTCCTTTCCCACCATCTTTCCCCATCCCCTCCCCCAGATTCACCCCCCCTCCTTCCCTCCCTTTTTCCTCTCCTTTCCCACTCTCTGTAGCAATGACTGAACCCAATAGGTTTCTTTCCCCAATGACCTTGTCTTCAATGGCCAAGCTACTAACCCTCTTGCAGTCAGAGCTGTTTTGTGTGTGTTTGGTTTTTGTTTTGTTTTTTTGCACAAGAAAATGAAAAAATGGTGCTTGATCCAGTTTTTTATGTCGCACATAATTGATACCCCACATGACAAGCATTAAAATTGCTTGTGCCTGTGAAACGGTGACAAACCCAAAATTTTCCATAGTCAACATTTTAAAAGGTCTTGCAGGTCATCTGTTTAAAGTTAGCAGTGAATAATGGCTGTCACGGACCACCTAGCACCCAGCCTGAGTGCCTCTGTCCAGATACAACATCCTCCACTCTGAAACCAGGAACCCAGTATTATAGATGAGCATTCCACCCAAGAACTAGACAACACTAGCTTAGGTGCAAACTGGAATGGCCTTTATTGTAAATTCACACAGAATATATACTGTGCAAAATCAGATAAGAGCCTGATCACATTATCCTAAACAATGCAAACTGTAAACAGTAATATCAGCACATCTAATAAACAGCCTACATAAACAGTAATCTAATTAAACAGTAAGCTAGTTAACTAATAGTCACCTAGACATGCCTAGGTGACTCAGGTCAGTGCCCACCCAGACAGTTTCGCACCAGTATTCAAGAAAACCCAGGGCTGTCCAAATCTCATTAATCAGCTCTCTTTTCTCATACATCTTCTCACTGAGTTTCAAGTTGGCAGAGACCATTATGGCTTTCTTGACTGTTAAATGTAGTAATGTCATCTTGCATTATTTAACAGGACATCTTCCTGTTCCCTCAAAAGCCAGGGCCCCATAGTCAGTAGGCAAGAGGCTACCCCGCATTCCCCTCCAAAAGCCCCTGTCCCAATTGGGTCTATCACAATGGCCCTAAAATTATTGCTTTTACTCAGGTGTGGGTGCTGATATGAGGCATGTAGCACAATCAACGGTTTCATACATAGGCACCCTCAACGGCCCACATGGCAATTTTTAGGCATTAAACATTGACCAAATACAGCCATGGCTATATTTGGGCAATAATGTCACCACTATGCCCTTCTGTTATATTGCTGATAACTCAGTGAGCTGTCATTCAGTGAGTGGCAACCCTCATGGTTTTTTTTCGGCTGGTGACGATCATGATTAACAAACATTTACATTGTTAAACAATGTAATTGATGATGGATATACATCATAAGACATTTTTTTTTTTATTTAAAAAGGATTGTCAAAAACTGTGCAAGTGTTTTTATTTATGGCTTACTTTTTGTGCATGAGTAGTATGTCATAGTCCTACTAAGGCAAGAAATGGCTGGGTCCACAACAGGGACTGAGCATTTCTTTATAAACTCCTCCTCCATAAGGTATTGCTGGAAAAAATGCTTAAAGGAGCGAAGATCTTTTCTGGGTTTGATCAATCACTTTATAGGACCACATGCAATAGGGAATACAATGGCAAAGTCTTAACTGTTAGAGGGCTCCTCAAAGAACCAAGACTAGTTGCTTCGGCTAGCTGTAGCTGATGCAGGCAGCTTCAAATCTAGGCAGTGTGGACTGCTTCAAGAAGGACAAAGATGGTATCCTTAAGTTTTGTAATAATGTCTGCGACTCCTGGTGTTGCAAATAATCAAATGCAGTTAAGGTATAATTCTCTTCATTCTCAACAGACTGCACAAAAGTGAGTGAGGGAATTAGGAGATACTATGGAGCTGAGGGCGTATAAACAGCCCCTGAAATTTAACTCAACTATCATGGCTGCAATTTTGCACAAAAAACTCATACATAGAAGCTTAGAATTATTTTCTAGACCATACCAAAAGAAAGGCTAACTTTTAAAAGGGTAAGGGAAGACTCAGAGGAGTGCTGCAACTCAGGCAGGGCACAGTAACCCAGGCTATTGATCCCATTTCCTTCTGTTAGCAGATTGTAAGCTGCCCAGGACTGTTGCCCTTATACATATGACTAGTGATGAGTTGAACAGCCCTGGGTATGGTTCGAGTAGGGTTTGGTGAACTTCAGATGTCGAACCCAAACCCCACTGAAATGGGAACTGCATCTGTTGAATCAAATTATACAATTTTCTGGGATAATAGGGGGAACATTCACCAAAAATACATATATTTTTTAAATGCTTGAAGTGGGATTTTTAAAATGCCCAATTCCTTTAAGCACTTAAGGACCAGAAGAATGGCCAGCCTATTTTTTGCAATACGGCACTGCATCGTTTTAACTGACAATTGAGCGGTCATGTGACGATGTACCCAAACAAAATTGAGGTCCTTTTTTTCCCACAAATAGAGCTTTCTTTTTGTGGTATTTGATCACCTTTTTATTTTGAAAAAAAAGCAATATTTTTTACATTTTGCTATAATAAATATCCCCTGAAAAAATATAAAAAAACAAAATTCCTCTTCAGTTTAGGCCGATATATATTCTTCTACATATTTTTAGTAAAAAAAAATCACAATACGCGTATATTGATTGGTTTGCGCAAAAGTTATAGCGTCTACAAAATAGGGAATAGATTTATTTAATTTTATTTTTATTTTTTACTAGTAATGGCGGCATTCTGATTTTTATTGGGACTGCGACATTGGGGAGGACAGATCGGACACTTTTGACACATTTTTGGGGCCATTGACATTTATACAGCGATCAGTGCTATAAAAATCACTGCTAGGTGTTTCTAACTGTGTGGGGATGGGACTTACTAGAGGAGGAGCCAGATCACTTTTCCTACTAGGGATGAGCCTAACAGCGACCATTATGCGGTGTTCGCGGCAAATTCGAAAGCTGCGGAACACCATTAAAGTCTATGGGACATTAACATGAAAAACCAAAAGTGCTCATTCTAAAAGTTAGGGATTGGCTTTGTGTTCGGGTCGAACATGAGTTTGACTCGAACATTGGCTGTTCGCTGAACAGCGAACAATTTGGGGTGTTCGCGGCAAATTCGAAAGCCAAGGAACACCCTTCAAAAGTCTATGGGAGAAATCAAAAGTGCTAATTTTAAAGGCTTATATGCATGGTATTGTCATAAAAAGTGTTTGGGGACCTGGGTCCTGCACCAGGGGACATGTATCAATGCAAAAAAAGTTTTAAAAATGGCCTTTTTTTGGGAGCAGTGATTTTAATAATGCTTAAAGTGAAACAATAAAGGTGTAATTTTCCTTTAAATTTCATACCTGGGGGGTGTCTATTTCATGCCTGTAAAGGGGCGCATGTTTCCCGTGTTTAGAACAGTCTGACAGCAAAATTACATTTCTAAAGGAAAAAAGTCATGTAAAACTACTATCGCTAGCGCCGGCTATAATGAATTGTTGGTCCGGCATAACACATATAAATGTTCATTGATAAAAACGGCATTGAATTTCCCCACAGGGGAACCCCGAACCAAAATTAAAAAAAAAATGGTGTGGGGGTCCCCCTCAAAATCCATACCAGACTGAAGGGTCTGGTTTGGTTTTTAAGGGGAACCCCGCACCAAAATTTAAAAAAATGGCGTGGGGTCCCCCCAAATATCCATACCAGACCCTTATCTGAGCACACAACCTTGCAGGCCACAGGAAAAGACGACAGGGACGAGAGAGCGGCCCCCCTCCTGAACCGTACCAGGCCACATGCCCTTAACATTGGGAGGGTGCTTTGGGGTAGCCCCCCAAAGAACCTCGTCCCCATGTTGATGGGGAGAAGGGCCTCATCCCCACAACCCTTGCCCAGTGGTTGTGGGGGTCTGCGGGCGGGGGGGTTAATAGAATATGGAAGCCCCCTTTAACAAGGGAACCCCCAGATCCCGCTCCCCGTGTGAATTGGTAATGGGGTACATTGGTACAAATGTACCCCTACCATTTCACAAAAAAAGTGTCAAAAAGGTTAAAAAACACAAGAGACGCTTTTTGACAAGTCCTTTATTCATTTCTTCTTCTTCCATCTTTTTTCTTCTGGTCTTTCTTCAGTGTTCTTCTTCTTCCTCCATCTTTTTCTTCTCCATCTTCTTCTTCCTCTGCACTTCTCGTCCCGCATCTTCCTCTGGCTTCTTCTCCGCTCCATCCGCACGATCCGCCTCAGTGGGAGTCTTCCACCGTGTGGCGCTTTGGTTCTTCTGCAACTTCTTATATAACGGAGGGCGGGGCCACCCGGTGACCCTGCCCTCCTCTGATGCATGGGGACTTCACGGGGACTTCCTATGGCTTTCCCCGTGTTGTCAGAGGGGGGCGGGGTCACCCGGTTAAGTAACCGAGTGACCCCACCCCCTCTGACAACACGGGAAAGCCATAGGAAGTCCCCGTGAAGTCCCCGGGTGACCGGGGTTACCCGGTTAAGTAACCCGGTGACCCCGCCCCCTCTGACAACACGGGAAAGCTATAGGAAGTCCCCGTGAAGTCCCCGTGCATCAGAGGAGGGCAGGGTCACTGGGTGGCCCCGCCCTCCGTTATGTAAGAAGTGTCAGAAGAACTGAAGCGTCACACAGCGGAAGACCGCATGGTATTGTCATAAAAAGTGTTTGGAGGAAGAAGAAGAGGAAGACGAAGAACACCGAAGAAAGACCAGAAGAAAGAAGATGGAAGAAGAAGAAATTAATAAAGGACTTTTCAAAAACCGTCTCTTGTGTTTTTTAACCTTTTTGACACTTTTTTTGTGAAATGCCATTACCAATTCACACATGGGGGGCAGGATCTGGGGGTCCCCTTGTTAAAGGGGGCTTCCAGATTCCGATAAGCCCCCCGCCCACAGACCCCCACAACCACCGGGCAAGGGTTGTGGGGATAAGGCCCTTCTCCCCATCAACATGGGGACAATGTGCTTTGGGGGGGATACCCCAAAGCACCCTCCCAATGTTGAGGGCATGTGGCCTGGTACGGTTCAGAAGGGGGGGCGCTCTCTTGTCCCCCCCCTCTTTTCCTGCAGCCTATAAGGGTCTGGTATGGATTTTTGGGGGGACCCCACGCCATTTTTAAAAAAAATTTTGGCGTGGGGTTCCACTTAAAATCCATACCAGACCTGAAGGGTCTGGTATGGATTTTGAGGGGGACCCCCACGCCATTTTATTTTTAAATTTTGGCACGGGGTTCCCCTTAATATCCATACCAGACCTGAAGGGCCTGGTATAGAATTTAGAGGGACCCCCAGGCGTTTTTTTTTTATTTTGTTTCGGGGTTCCCCTGTGGGGAAATTCCATGCCGTTTTTATCAATGAACTTTTATGTGTATTGCCGGACCGACAATTCATTATAGCTGGCGCTAGCAATAATAGTTTTAAATTACTTTTTTTTCTTTAGAAATGTCATTTTGCTGTCAGACTGTTCTAAACATGGGAAACATATGCCCCTTTACAGGCATACTATAGACACCCCCCAGGGATGAAATTTAAAGGAATATTACACTTTTATTGTTTCAGTTTAAGCATTATTAAAATCACTGCTCCTGAAAAAACTGCCGTTTTTAAAACTTTTTTTGCATTGATACATGTCCCCTGGGGCAGGACCCAGGTCCCCAAACACTTTTTATGACAATAACTCGCAAATAAGCCTTTAAAATGAGCACTTTTGATTATTCATGTTCGTGTCCCATAGACTTTAACGGTGTTCGTGTGTTCGAACACATTTTTTGCCTGTTCACATGTTCTGGATGCGAACCGGTGGGTGTTCGGCTCATCCCTACTAAAGGCTTATATGCAGTTTATTTCTTTAAATAATGTGCCTGGGGGGTGTCTATAGTAAGCCTGTAAAGTGGCACAGTTTTCCCGTGTTTTGAACAATACCACAGCAAAATGACATTTCTAAAGGAAAAAAGTAATTTAAAACTGTTTGTGGCTGTAATGAATTGTCAGGTCTCAGTAATATAGATAAAATTCATGGAAAAAAATGGCATGGGTTCCCCCCCCAATCCATTACCAGGCCCCTTGGGTCTGGTATGAATATTAAGGGGAACCCCAAACAAGAAATTAAAAAAAAAATTGAGTGGGGGTCCCCCCAAAATCCATACCAGGCCCTTCAGTTCTGGTATGGATATTAAGGGGAACCCTGTGCCAAATTCAAAAAAAGAAAAAAAGGCATAGGGGTCCCCCAAAATCCATACCAGACCCTTCAGATCTGGTATGGATTTTAAGGGGAACCCTGTGCAATTTTTTTTTTAAATGGCGTGGGGTCCTCCCCAAAATCCATACCAGACCCTTATCCGAGCACACAACCTGACAGGCCGCAGGAAAAGAGGGAGGGATGAGAGAGTGCCCCCTGAACCGTACCAGGCCACATGCCCTCAACATGGGAAGGGTGCTTTGGAGTAGCCCCCTAAAGCACCTTGTCCCCATGTTGATGGGGACAAGGGCCTCATCCCCACAACCCTTGCCCAGTGGCTGTGGGGGTCTGCAGGTGGGGAGCTTATCAGAATCTGGAAGCCCCCTTTAACAAGGGGACCCCAAGATCCCGGCCTCCCCCTATGTGAATTAGTAACGGTACATTGTACCCTTACCTTTTCACAAAAATTGTCAAAAATAGTAAAAAAGACAGGAGACACTCGTCCCCCCTCTTTTCCTGCAGCCTGCCAGGTTGTGTGCTCGGATAAGGGTCTGGTATGGATTTTGGGGAGGACCCCTACGCCATTGTTAAAAAATTTTGGCGCAGGTTTCCCTTAATTTCCATACCAGACCTGAAGGGCCTGTTATGGATTTTGGGGGGAACCCCCATGCAATTTTTTTTTTAATTTTTGGTGCGGGGTTCCCCTTAAAATTCATACCAGACCCAAAGGGCCTGGTAATGGACTGGGGGGAAGCTACCCATGCCATTTTTTTCAATGTGTTTTATCTATATTGCCGAGACCCGACAATTCATTACAGCAGCGATCAGTTTAAATGACTTTTTTCCTTTAGAAATGTAATTTTGCTGTGGTACTGTTCTAAACACGGGAAAAATGTGCCACTTTACAGGCATACTATAGACACCCCACAGGCAGGATATTTAAAGAAATATTTCATTTTTATTGTTTCACTTTAAGCATTATTAAAACCACTGCTCCCAAAAAAAGCACATTTTAAATGTTTTTTTTGCATTGATACACTTTTTATGACAATAATTTCCATATAAGCCTTTAAAATGAGCACTTTTGATTTTTCATGTTCTTGTCCCATAGACTTTAATGGTGTTCGCGTGTTCATCCAAATTTTTTGCCTGTTTGCATGTTCTGGTACGAACTGAACCGGGGGGTGTTCGGCTCATCCTTAGTTCCTACTTAGTAGGAACACACGATCTGTCTCTCCTCTCCTGACAGAATGGGGATTTGTGTGTTTACATTTGTTTACACACACACATCCCCGTTTTGGCTCTCGTGCCCGCGATTGCGCACGGCCGACATACAGCTACGGTGATTCGCGGGAACGTGCTGACCTGCCGCAGTATAGTGATGGGGGCTGTTCGGCAAGTGGTTAAAAAACATGCCTGGGGGTGCCATAGTCTTGCCAGTGAAGGTGCGAATCCCTGAGATGTACAGAAAGTATTGCAGCAGCACTTACATTTACAAAGGAAAAAAGTATTTACAATTGCCGGCATATGACATGTCATTGACAGCTTCTTTATTAAAAAATAGCACACAATTTTTCATTATTTTAATGGGATATGTTTTACAGCCGAAAGTAAAAAAATATTATAATATAATGGGGCCATAGATGTCTCTGGTTGTTAAGGGCTTGGTGGTGCCTGCTTCTGGAAAGGCTGTCCACAAGGTTTAGAAATTTGTCTATGGGAGTATTAGTCCATTCTTCCAGAAGCGCATTTGTGAGGTCAGGCACTGAAATGGGACGAGAAGGCCTGGCTCGCTGTCTCTGCTCTAATTTATCCCAAAGGTGTTCTATTGGGTTGAGGTCAGGACTCTATGCAGGCCAGTCAAGTTCCTCCACCCCAAACTCCCTCATCCATGTCTTTATAGACCTTGCTTTGTGCACTGGTGCACAGTCATATCTGAACAGGAAGGGGTTATCTCCAAACTGGTACCACAAAGTTGGGAGCATGAAATTGTCCAAAATGTCTTGATATGCTAACATCTTAAGAGTTCCCTTCATTGGAACTAAGGGGCCAAGCCCAACCCCTGAAAAACAGCCCCACACCATAATCCCCCTCCACCAAATCTTTTGGACCAGTGCACAAAGCAAGGTCCATAAAGACATGGATAAGCGAGTGTGGGGTGGATGAACTTGACTGGCCTGCACAGAGTCCTGACCTCAACCCGATAGAACACCTTTGGGATGAATTAGAATGCAGACTGCGAACCAGGCACTTTCATCCAACATCAGTGCCTGACCTCACAAATGCGCTTCTGGAAGAATGGTCAAACATTCCCATAGACACACTCCTAAACCTTGTGGACAGACTTCCCAGATGAGTTGAAGCTGTTATTGCTGCAAAGGGTGGACCAACTCAATATTGAATCCTGTGGACTAAGCCTGGGATGCCATTAAAGTTCATGTGTGTGTAAAGGCAGGTTTCCCAATACTTTTGACAATATAGTGTAGATAGATAGACCGACTCTGGAAACTTGAAACACATACCCTGTCTCCCTGTGTCTAGTGACACACAGTATCCTGGCAAAACTCACTCAAAAATGTTTTCACTTTTTTGGAGTGAGTAGGCATTTTATTATAAGTCACCACTCTAATATCTCCCTTGACCAACAATGCATGATCAGTCAAGATAAAATATTCTGTTTTCAAAGAGTTATTCTTATGCAGAGCAATTTATTTCATAGCGTTAGCACTAAATTGTGGAACGTGTAGAGTAAAAAAAGAGCCTGCTTTCATAAAATGTCCAATATATATCTGCTTCTGGCTTTAGTGTCCCTAATGTGTAATTCAGCTATACCAGTGTACATATGGCTAACTGTTGAAGACAAATAAACTAAACCTCCAAAGTCAAGAGTTGTGCCACTGTAAAAAGATAACTTGACCTCCAACAGATTATACCGACCATGTTTCCATTTGTGTCCATGCCTAAGGTAAATAACTAAAAGAGGTATAAAGCAACATTTGCACTACCATCTCTATCTAAGCAAATACTAAACCATTTCCCTCTGTTTACTTAGATTTATGTAGGGTTATGGAAAATAATAATGCATTTAAGATAAAAAATAGGTAACCATGGATGTGCATATATAAAAGTTTAAAAATACTAAATATACTTATATGTCTACACATTTTATATATTTTTCTACAGTCTGATAGTCATACATGTCCTTTGATGTAAAGCACTCTTAACACTAAACTGCCCTATTCCAAAAAATGTAAATCTTATTAAAACCCCTGAAAATGAACTTTTAAAGGGAACATTTCCAGAGATAAACATGAAGACTGCCATTGCTGACCATAGCTGCATGTTATGGTGTAAAAGAGTCCTTAGCCAGAACAAGCATTCAATTAACAACTTCTGATATGTATCAGAAAAGGTTTTCGCTCTATAATACAGCAATTTACTTAAAGGCAAATCCTTTTTTTTTTCAATTCACAAGCAAGAAATGTATGTAGTGCACCCCCGTAAGATATGAACAAAAAATGACTACAGGGGACCAAACCTCACCGCAACTGAACAGCTTTCAACAGGGACTGGACGCATTACCCTTCATTAAAACACATGCTGATCACACCGGGTGCCAGGCACAGGCACCAAATCATGTGAGTGCATCTTTTATATTTTACTCTGAATTTTTTTAACAATTACGGTTTTACGCTATGGGAGCCCCCTTCTGTCATTTTTTCTTCTCATCCATGGAGGATCATCCTAAGTACCACTGACCTTGGAATAAGTCATCTAGGGGTCTTTACTCCCCACAAAGTGCAAGTGACCACTATAACGACCACTGTAAACCCATGCTGTGATTGGAAAGAGCACAAGTTAATCATCAGGTTTCACCCAATGTTTTTGAAGGAATCCTGCTGATCAGCTGTGTCCAATCATAGCACAGAGTTCCATGTTAAAAAAACACACATAACTCTGAACACAGAACAGTGATTTGGCTGTTTCCTCTCCCTGGAAAGCAAAAGCAGCATATATTACACACATTACACTTGCTAGGCACACAGTTAACCCCTATATGTTAACCCCTTCCCAGCCAGTGCCATTAGTACAGTGTTGGTGTATAGTACTGTATGACTTTTAGTGGGACTGTGATAAGGTAGCAGACAATCTGGCGCTAACAGACCCTCGCCGGGGGAGGGGTACACTGACATCACTAGTGGCACAAAAACAGTGATTAAATATAATACTTACATAGTTACATAGTATCTATGTAAGTATTATTTCTTGTTCATACATCATGGAACACAGAGACTTTGATAATTACTTAGTGGGTTAGATAGTCACCATCAGGTGATTGGACACTGGCAACCCTAATTACAAGGTGAGTTCCTCCCCTATATAACCCCTCCCATACGGAGAGTACCTCAGTTTTTTTGCCAGTATCTAAGGTGGTTGGTCACGCTAAAGATGTGCTAAGAAGAAAGCTCTGCTTGATGGTCTCTATGGGGGCCTAGGAGCTATACAACCGGATCCATACCTCGGGCCAATAAATACGCCTAAGATGGATGGTACCCTGGCCTTATGAAAGAAGAGACTAGGTTTTGCCTGTAATGTCTCTCTTTGAGAACTGGGCTCTAGGATCCAGCGCTTTGGTGCACAATTTAAGTTGCGCAAAAAGTTTTTTTCTGGTAGAGTCTTCTACAGGTCCAGGGAAGAGGATCCTGTGAGTAGGAACCCAGAACCCTGAAGGTTGGCACAACGCTACCCACCGTGATGGGTGAAGGTTGGATCTGTCTGTTTATCAGCAGTTCCTGTGGCGGGGATAAGGTAAGTGAAGTCAATCCTAAAGTATACACATATGGATTATCTTCTTTTTGAGTAGTTTGCATGTCTTAGCTGGTTTCCACCACTAGAGGGAGTAAGAGACATACCCAGTGTATACTTACATGCCATCCAGGATACACGCTCAGTGAAGCTGGTCTGAGAAGCCGCTCACCTCCTCCGCTGCAGGCTCTGCCACATAACCTGAAAGGGGGGATCCCACGCAAGTCAGAGGGTCCCGCGCAGTTCTCAGGGGGTCTCCTTTCTCCCCCTCCACCCCCAGCCACTGCCATGACAGTCCTACGGCTGCTTTCGGTGGGGAAGGAGGGGGGGCGTGGTTGTGCTGCCGTGCGCAAATCGGCTATGTTTAAAGCCCAGTACGCCAGAGCTCCTGTAAGCAGTGGGACACAGACCTGTGGGCAGTAAGCAGCTCAGTGGATTCGGATCCAGGCAAACCTAAGACACCTACTCAGCATCAGGTTGTGCAGGCTAAGCTAATGTTTATATTGTAAGACTAGGCACAACAGTGATTGCATTTGTACTAGTACCTCTGCTTTGCAGCTTGGGACTATGTCTCCTCATAAGAGGGCTTCAGGGGGAGGTAAAAGAGGCACTAAGAAATCACCGCCTACTTCTAGGGGTTCTGGGCATGCCTGCAGGATTCCATCCCCCCCTGAAAGACTGGAGGCAGCCTCACAGGATGAGTCTGTGCCCATGTCAGGCTTTGCAGCCTCTCCTAATGTTACATTCCCTGTATATGTCACTGAAGACACTATGAAGGCTGCATTGGATGGTTTAGAAGGAAGGATTACTACTTTTATCACAGCTTCCTTAAGGAGTAGCAGAAAAGGGGGTAGATCCCCTCCCTCTGCTCTGGGTTCCCTATTGAGCATTCTGATAATGATGAGATATCCCTATCTGGAGATGGGGATCAGGAGCAGTCAGACGATTCAGGGGAAGAGGAGAAGCTCTCTTCTGCCTCCCAGGCCCGCAAAGTACAGGTGCAATATTATACTGAGTTGGTGCGTACCACATAGAGATTGCCCTCTGCTGAGGCTGCCATATCCTCCGTTTCCTCCTTGGGATCTCGTAAATCCCCACAGGCTGCGTATACCTTCCCAATGCATCCCTTGCTGGAGAAATTGTTGTATGACGACTGGGGTCACCCAGATAAACTATTTTTTCCTCCTAAGAGATTTTCCATGCTTTACCTGTTGGAGGAATAGTTCTCCAAAAAATGGGGGGTGCCAGCAATAGGTGCGGCTATTTCTTGTGTGATTAAAAGCCTGACCCATCCTGTGGACAATGCTCAGGGGTTCAAAGATCCAACTGATAAGAAGCTGGAAACTTTATTAAAAGCCTCCTTTTCTAGGGCTGGCGCTGTAGTCCAGCGTGTGGTCACAGCAATTGGCATGTGCCAGTTCCTCAAGGAACAAATGAAGCAGGTGCTTAACCTCCTCTCCACTGAAGAGGGCAAGGTTTATGCAGACCTTCCTAAGGCCTTGTGTTTTACAGTTGATGCGATTTTGGATTCTGTTCAGCAAGCATCCCGCCTTTCCCTCCTACTGGTACACATACGCAGGGCCCTTTGGCTTAAGCAATGGGCAGCTGAAGCTTCGTGCAAAAAATATTTGACTGGGTTCCCGTTTTATGGGGAACCGCCTGTTTGGGGATGATCTGGACAAATATATCCAGAGGATTACCAGGGGTAAGACCACATTGTTACCGGTTAAAAAGAAGAATAAACGTCTCTCATTTAGACATTCTCTGTCCCCAGCCCCTGGAGCTTCGAGCTCCAGGCAGTGGTGATGGCCTCCCCAGTCCAATACTAGGGGAAAAGTCCAGAGCCAAGCCCAAGGGCAAAAGAAGTCTTGGGGTCCAGGATCTGTTAAACAGAACCCCAAAGCCTCCCTATGAAGGGGAGCCCCGCTCAGCCGAGTGGGGGGAAGGCTCCTGCAGTTTGCAGGCGCCTGCCGGGAAGAGGTTCAGGACAAATGGGTGACCTCCACGGTGTCTCTGGGCTACAAGCTGGAGTTTCGGAAGTTTCCACCATCTCGCTTCCTAAGGTCAAAAGTCATCCAAAGATCCATAAAAAAGAAGACCCTTGTTTCTGACCTTAGAACGTTTACTATCCCAAGGGGTGATTGTAGAAGTAACCCCAAAAGAGCAAGGCTCGGGGTTCTACTCAAACCTCTTTACAGTTCCAAAACCAAACAGGGATGTCAGACCTATTCTAGATCTAAAAGACCTGAATCAGTTTTTATATGTTCATTCTTTGGAGTCGTTCGGCTCAGTAGTTTCCACCCTTCAGGGGGAGAATTCTTGGCATCAATAGACATCAAGGATGCATATTTACATGTGCCAATATTTCCCAATCACCAAAGATTTCTAAGGTTTGCGGTGGATCAGCGCCACTTCCAATTCACGGCCCTTCCTTTCGGTCTTGCTATAGCACCTCAAGTGTTCACAAAAATTCTAGCTCCGCCCTTGGCAAAACTAAGGGCTCAGGGCATAACAGTGACAGCTTATCTGGACGATTTGCTACTTGTAGAAAAGCCCGTAGCACACTTATGCCCGTACACACGGTCGGATTTTCCGACGGAAAATGTGCGATCGGAGCGTGTTGTCGGAAAATCTGACCATGTGTGGGCTCCACTGGATTTTCTGACACACAAAGTTTGAGAGCAGGCTATAAAATTTTCCGACAACAAAATCTGATTGCGTCAATTCCGACCATGTGTGGACAATTCCGACGCACAAAGTGCCACGCAAGCTCAGAAGAAATTCCAAGAAGGAACAGCTCGGTCTGGTAAAATTAGCGCTTAGAATGGATAGAGCATTTTCGCCAGGCTGCAATGTTTAAAATAGTTTAATACAGCGCACTCTCTTCTTCGTTATAATGCTAGAAGAATTAAGTAGTTTTGCTGCTCATATTCACACAGACTTCTCACAAACTTATTTCTTTATTATTTATCGTGATTCCCTCAATATATTTTGATTTGTCACATCTGACAAAATTTTTTTTTGTTTTTTTTATTTTTGTTTTGTATTTTTTTCAAGGCTGATTTTTTTTTTTTTTTTTTACTTGAGAATATTTTTGTGTGTGTTTTGTGTGTCAAGTTACCACAACACCATTATTATCTTGTATTATTTAATCTCAAGGAGATTGCTTAGTGTTGGTGTCCCTTGTTAATTTCACATTGTATTTTTGAAATGTACCCGAATCCTCACAAACTGTCCTTTTTGAAAGGAAACACACATAGGCGAGTATAATTGAAACAAAAATTCCTTTATTAAGGGCTCAGAACCAAACAAAGAGGGAGGCAACGCTGGATAAACATCATAAATTGGCGAAGCCTTTGACCCCCAGGGCACACATCTATTTTTTTACAGCAAAATTGGTGGCCTGAGGAGTCCATATGTAAGGGAGTGCAGTCTGGTCCAGAAGTCCCAGAGATCATGAAAGCAGCAGATGACATGTATGTTCCCAGGCTGTGGTACTACAAGAGGTTGCATATTTTGCCAGACCAGACTGAGCCCAGGGCCATCACTCTCTGGTCTTCCTTCCATGCTTCCTTCCACGCTGTGGCTCTGGTGTTGGAGATGTGGCAGGAGGAGGAGTAGGACCTGGAGGGGGAGGAGGAGGAGGAGGAGGAGGAGGAGTAGGACCTGGAGGAGGAGAAGGACTATGTGTGAGGTCACAAATGTGGGTTGCACATGTGATTTGGCCCCTCAACCCCTTATTTAGAGCTTCCAAAATTAAGAACTCACACAGGGGTCGTTGGCCCTCCTCCATCTGCATCATTTTGCATGCAGTTAGGCCAGCAAAGTCCTCCTCCACACTGTGAGGTGTTCTGATGGCCTCTGTAGCCTTCCAAAATAGGCCTATTGCAGCCTCCTCCAGGTTACTCCTCTTCCTGCCACTGTGTCTTTGAAGACGGAGGGTAGGGACCTGGATATCAGGCAGCCTGCTTGGCCCGGCCACCTCCTGGCTGAGACTTCCCTGTGTATGAAAAAGGGACATGGTTTTAGTTTTTGCATCATCAATCATAATCATAAATTAGTACTCCAAACTAACATCTATTTAACATCATTGATTTGACAACCAGAAATATTTAGAAGAATGCTATACCTGGCTCAAGCTGGGCTCCTCCACATGTTGCTGCCTGGAAGGCCCAGGTTGGACATCAGAAGCCTCAGCTGGGGGGGAAGGAAGCGTCGAAGGAAGAGTGGAGAGTGCTGGCCTGGGTTCAGTCTGACCTGCCAGAAAATGCAGCCTGTCATAGTACCACAGCCTGGGGACATAAATGTCATCTGCTGCTCCTGATCTCTGGGAATCCTGGACCTTCTTGTACTCCCTTAGATATGTACTCCTCAGGCCACCAATTAGGATCTTCAAATAGATGATGTCTGCCATGGAGATCAACGACTTCACAAATTGCAGCAATTTATCCAGCGCTGCCTTCCTCTCTGTTTGGTTCTTATAATCAGGGTGGTTTATCTGCCACAGACAAGGCAGCTCCCTGAACATATCTATGAAGATTGCCATAAAGTCCTGATCCTTCAAGATATCCATTTTCACTGCAAGAAACAACACAAGACACCCTAATGTCAGCCTAAAGTCTTCTAAACTTGTGCAAATACAGGCCTCAATGTAGAAGCAGTATAGGCCCAATGTTAAATCTTACCTTCGCTATCACAATCGGCGCCTCCGTTACTCCTTCCGCTCACAGATCGTACATACTACGCACGCGTGTTACGCTTTATAGACACTGCGCATGCGTGAAACTCCACCCGACCCTGACGTTCTTTCTAGTTTATTCCCTGCCCTTCTCGTTCGGCGCAGTGGGGAAGAGCACATGCGGAGACACAGCAGGTGTCATATAATTACACCAACGAGGAGGAGGAGGAGGAAAGCCCGGAGCCTGAAACGTCCCGATCCAGAAAGAGACGATTTAAGGCATCAAATATGTCCTTTGGGGAGATGTTGGAGATGGTGGACATCCTGAAGAAGGCCGACTATGACGGGAAGTATGGACCTTACCCCAACCCCAATGTTAGAAAGGCCAAGATAATGGCGAAAGTGGTCAAGAGTCTGCACCGGAATTTTGGGGTACGACGATCAAAAGATCAGCTTAGGAAGTGGTGGTCGGACCTCAAATTAAGAGAGCGTGAGCAGTACAGAAGGATCCGGAGAGTGCTGCAAAAAAGTAAGTAGTTGTCCTGTGTTCCTATTCTTTATTTGTCTTACGTTCGTGCTGCTCCATGTGCTTTTCTTAACTGTTGTACAGTATAAAATGGCAACTTTCATGTTCATGGGCACATTCATTCGTATAAAACATTGTTCGTTCGGCCTAGAAAACACCATTGTTTTGACCATATGCATTTGCCAACATTTTTTATGGCCTACTTGTCTGAAAATAATTTTTTTGTGTAGATGGGTTTGTAACTAGAATGAAATGCAAACTAGATTCTGTGTAAGGAGAGGACACTCAGCAGTTTTCACATCTGGACGCTGGAGCACTAGTGTGGGACACAAGAACACCCTTTTTATTAGGGGGTCCACACAGGTGCTCCAGTGTATACTATAGGGGTGACTCCATTTTGTGAAGCTTGTACTAAACAGGTAAAGTATTGAAGCTTGACAAAGGACAATAAAATTTCAACATCTTGGAACTCTGCCAAAACAGACAATTGTACCCCACTTCCAAGAAGTGTTTCATATTCCTATTTCTGCCATCAAATATCTGTGTGCTAAGTATACCTATTTTTTTTTACATAGGGGATAAAAGACTCGGAGGACACCCCTCATCCGAGGAGACCAGAGACCCCCCACCTCATGAAGAAGTGGAGACCCACCCAAGCCAAGCAGAGCAGGAGGAAGAAGGAGATGTGGTGGAAATTGTCACCACAACAGGTGAGTGTCTGCGACCACAGGCAATTTGTGTGCATCTTCAAAATTTGGCTTTTCTAGGGGTGACTTCACCCCATCTGAACGCAATATCAAACACAGTTTGTAAATACTCATGTCTGATATTGCCTTAAAGTTCTACTAAATGTGAACTTTGTAAGTTCAAGATTTGTGTCTTTCTTGTTGGTTTTAAACATGCCTGTTTAATCGTAAATGTACATTTCTACTTTTTCTAATGTGACCCCAAAAATTGTTATACAACAAACATGTTGGTTTGCTTTAAAAACCTTTTCTAAATGCACATGTGATTGTGCTGGTATGAAAAAGATTGTTAATCAAGAATGTGTGGATTATTGTTTCAATGCTCCAAAACTTTTGTTGTGCTCTAATTGGTGTTTTCTGTGACAATGGGTGTTATTTCCTAAGGTAAAATCCACTTTGCACTACAAGTGCAGTTTCAAGTGCACTTGTAGTGCAAAGTGTCTTTGCCTTTAGTAAATAACACCCAACAATGCTTTGTAATGTTACACAATCATTCCATTTTCAGGACTCACCACATTTCTGTCAGGGTCAGCTAAAAGAAACACAAGCAGTAAATGTCACCAAAGATTTTAGTAGTTCATTTTTTTTTTAATTTGAAAAAGGTTTCAGACATTGTCTGGCATATTGATAGCCCCCTACCCGCAAAGTAATCAAGGTATCTTAGACGGACATCACGGGCACTCAGGGGGGGCAGGCCAGGACGGCCACTTTCAAGCGCCGTCAGGGTTGGTTCATTTTGAAGTCCAGTCTCAGGCCCAACTGAGCCAGCATAGTTGGAAGAATGTTGCCGTAAAAAGTTGTGTAGAACACAGCACGCCAGGATGATATGATTCAGTTTGTACTCCACCATGTGTATGGGTGTAAGAAATAGGCGGAACCGGCTGGCCATTATTCCAAACATGTTCTCCACCACTCTTCTGGCTCTGGCCAGCCGGTAATTAAAAACCCTCTGGTCCGGGGTGAGGGTCCTCATCGGGAATGGCCACATAAGATGGTCCCCCAGCGCAAACGCTTCATCTGCTACGAAGACAAATGTGTGTCCTTCCACATTGTCTTCTGGAGGTGGCAAGTCCAAGCTGCTATTCTGGAAACGCCTGTAGAACTCCGTCTCGGTGATGACTCCACCATCGGACATCCGGCCATTCTTCCCCACGTCCACATACAGAAACTCGTAAGTAGCTGACACCACCGCCAACATCACAATACTATTAAACCCCTTATAGTTGAAATAGTATGACCCCGAGTTGGGTGGTGGGACAATGTGGACGTGTTTCCCATCAATTGCCCCTCCACAGTTAGGAAAGTCCCACCGCTGGGCAAAGTGGGAGGCCACAGTCTGCCATTCCTGTGGGTTGGAAGGAAACTGTGGAGTCAAACAAGAAAAACAAATGAGTCATTTTGCACATAAACAGGGAAAGCAGATTAGACACAAACATTCTTGGCCAACATCAAGATAACATTTATTTGAGGGAGTTTTTAAAGACCAAAGTATAAGGCACACCTATCAGATTCCCCCCCCCCCCCCATGGGCCATTTCTAACATTTTAGTGGGGGGGAGATCTTTTGGACAGGTAACCCTCTTTACTTCATTGAGAGATGAATGCCTAAATAATGTGTATTACTTTGGCCAGCCCTTCCTTAGTTACACTATTGACAGCCCACTGGACAGGTAAGAAGTGTCATAATACAAAGATATAAATATAAATACACACTGTACACATTGAGCACATTTGGAAATTCTGCTATTACCTATCAAGATAATAATAGGATACAAAAACTTGAAACAGTACCTTTTAAAAGTATACAGGCAGGCACTTGCACTACATGCTTTGGGGAATTCATCCATACATCTGACCACTAAAGAGATGGGTATAGTGTGTATGGGTTTGGCAAAGTCAGCAGATAGAGGATTGAGGATAGATAGAGAATTGGTATCAGCTGACTTAGCAGTTGGGGGGAGGGAGGGTTCCCAATGATTTGGGGACCCCCCAAAAAAAGCCTCTTGCACTCTGCCCCGAATTTAAAGCACAAATCACATTTGAAAACATTTTAGGTGGTGTTTGGGGTAAAGCACTACTATGGAGCTGATAAAATACATTGTTAAGTGACTACATGAGGTGAATATAGGGCCAGGAGGGGGGCATGGCTACCGCACAGCTGAATGAACGCTTAACTCCACATCTCCGCTCCAGCTCCAGGAACCGAAGCTTTGGGGACAACACAGCGACCCTGCTCAACTCTAAAAACGAGCCTAAAAGCTCTGCAGATACAGCGAGATGACCCGCAGGAAAAAGGACAACGCTCAGCTGAAGAGATTACCGGATTTCTTCCAGCTAAAAGACCGCGACCCTCTCCAAGATGGCGCCGGCACCATGAGAGATCCTCCTTCTCCCACAGGCAGCGCGCGGTCAGCGATATCCAGCCCGAGCTCACATGCAGGCTCCAAACACAGCTCTCCAGGAGCCTCCACACCCATGTCCCGCAGCCCAGCAAAGTCTAAACCTCGGCTAGCAGAGGACACCCAACAAGGCAGCATGACTTCGGATGCCATGGAGGATACAAGAGAACTAGTGGACCCGTTCACAGCATTCCCAACAATGGGTAAGCCTGTATCTGACACTACCTTAAAAGACATGCTTGTCTCCCTACGCAGCTCTATGCACACAGACATGATGCAGTGTGTACACAATTTTAAATCTGAACTAGGAGTCCTAGGGGGAAGAGTTAATCATATTGAGGATAAAATGGGGGATTTTGCAGCATCTCACAACACCCTGATTGATGCCCATAATGACCAGTCTGATGAGATCACATGGCTTAGATCAAAGGTCGCCGACCTTGAAGACAGGTCAAGAAGGAACAACATTAAGATTAGAGGGGTCCCTGAAAATGTTCTTCCTCCACAACTCCAGCAATATGCACAGGACTTAATCCAAACCTTCTTACCTGACATTCCAGATAATGAAATCTACATAGATCGCATTCACAGACTCCCAAAACCGGCACACCTTCCAGACAACATACCCAGGGATGTGCTGATGCAAGTACACTTTTATCAGACCAAGGAACAACTCATGTCTGCGTTCCGTAAAAACCAGCAACCCCCAGAAAGATTTGCACACCTCCAACTATTCGCAGACCTTTCACAATTTACCATGCAAAAGCGAAAAGCCCTATTGCCGGTGACTAAAGCTCTCCGCAACCACGATATACCATATCGGTGGGGATACCTGTGAAAATAACAGTTACCCATGATGGTAACACCACGGTAATTACAAATGTGGAAGAGGGACTCAAATTGCTCCGATCACTAGACATACTACCTGACCACCCCTCAGCGGGCCCCTCACCCCCTGCAAAACTCGACACTCAGTACGAATGGCAAACAGTGTCCAGAAAGAGCAGTACCAAATGTAACAACTCAAAAGCACCCAAATACAAAACCTAATCCTAGTTTATCGCATCAAGGTTCCTGATAAAGCCTGGAGCATGTACCAAAGTTTTCCCCCTCCTGAGTTATGGGTATTTGTTTTGCCCTCAGACGCAAGTTCAACGTCAACGCTATTATGCAATACTTGTTTTTTTTACAATTATCTTTTACTTTTTCCCCTACCTTGACCTCTTCCTCCCCCTACTGGTCTGAACTCCAAGTGGACATCCTCACCAAGGTGGACCCAAGAAACACAAACCAGCTCAACAACCGTCGACTCTTCAAAAAAAGATGGACTACTCCACTGAAACCAAGGTACCACACGCATCACGCCTCACATTACCTTAAATGGCGCTTAAAATAGTTTCATTTAACGTAAACGGCCTCAATCACCCGGCCAAGAGAACCTCTGCATGGAAAGAAGCAATAAAACTCCAAGCAGATGTTTTATGCCTCCAAGAGACACACTTTGCCACTGGCAATACCCCACATTTTCAACACCGGCAATTTCCTCATGTGTTCCTTGCCTCAGCCCCTTCGAAACAAAAAGGGGTCCTCATCGCTATTAGGGACTTTGTGGCCTTCCATCTTTTGGAAACACATGTAGACCCAGCTGGAAGATACCTAATACCCATAGGAGAACTTAACAACAAACCCTTTACCATCGCCAATCTATATGCTCCTAACTCCCACCAACTCCGTTTCCTTAGAAGAATTTATCGTAAAATCTCCACTGTCCAAAAGGGATCTCTGGTTGTTTGTGGAGACCACAATATATCACCTGACCACTCTTTGGACACTACCTCCAAGGCCAAGCGCCCACCTCCCTCACTTCAACCTCTGTTACACTCAGAAAATATATTTGATGTATGTCGCTGCCAACATGCAAATGAGAAAGACTACACCTTTCATTCTGCTAGACATAATTCATATTCCAGAATAGATTTGATTATGGTGGATAAAATGTTATTGCAGGCAGTGTCCTCCTCCACCATACATGACATAACATGGTCTGACCATGCCCCTGTATCGATCACGGTGGTGGAGGGGCACACTCCAAGTCCAGCATATATTTGGAGAGCCAACACACGTATTCTTCAAATGCCACAGCATGTAAACAATTTAAGTAAAAATCTATCTGAATTTTTTGATGCCAATACAGGTTCGGCGTCTGACCCGGCAGTACTGTGGTGCGCCCACAAAGCGTTTGTTAGAGGGTTGATACTTCAGATTTGTGCAAGGGAGAAGAGGCAGAGGACGCAAAAGCTGAATTCACTAATTAATGATATCAAAGTCCTGGAGACATCAAATAAACAAAACCCCAACTCTCAAAACGCCCAAAAACTATCCCAACTTCGTTTGGATCTCAGACTCCTACTGATAGAAAGATATGACAAACACATACAACACCTTAAAATATCTCACTACTCATCCGGTAATCGTGCAGGCAAATTCCTAGCCCAGAGGCTCAAAACAGCTAGAACCAAATCTAAAATCCCTTTCCTGATACACCCTGTCACTAAACACAACATTTACAACCCTAAAGAAATAGCAAACTCATTTGCTGAATACTACTCTACGCTATACAATCTGAAAACAGACCCTGACACTCCACAGCCAACAGAGGAGAACATTCAGGTCTTTCTATCGCAACTCAACCTTCCTTCTTTATCTCAAACACAACTTGAGGCCCTCAACGCCCCCATAACAGAATCTGAGATCCAAAAAGGAATACGTTCACTCCCCCTGGGCAAATCTCCAGGCCCAGATGGCCTGCCAAATGGGTATTATAAGACATTCCAATCCATACTAGCTCCGACATTACGGACGGTATACTCTGCTGCGGTGTCCTCTGCCTCTTTTCCCCCAGAAATGCTTAAAGCATATGTGGTAACTATCCCAAAGCCTGGTAAAGAGCCTACTTCTCCGGCCAACTTCAGGCCAATATCATTACTCAACACAGATGTTAAGCTTTATGCAAAAATATTGGCCCACAGACTACTTCCCATCCTCCCATTTCTTATAAAACCCGACCAATCTGGCTTCACGGCGGGAAGACAACCAGCCGATGCCACCAGAAGGGTCATCAATATAATACAACATGCCCGGTCCTGTCGGACGCCTTCTCTGCTCCTCTCTTTGGACGCGGAGAAGGCGTTCGACAGGATACATTGGGGTTACATGAACCAAACCCTGCAAAAATACGGGTTCTCTGGACCCATCCTATCTGCCGTACAGGCATTATATTCTTCCTTTTTGCACAAGTTTTCACTTCTAATTTATTATCTGATACCTTTAATATATCAAATGGGACTAGGCAGGGCTGCCCCCTCTCCCCTTCAATTTTCAACCTACTCATCGAACCCCTTGCAGAAAGAATCAGAACGCATCCGGAAATTTCAGGTTTCTCAATACAAGGACAATCACATAACATAAATTTATTTGCAGACGACATCATCTTATTCCTCTCTCAACCTAAACAATCATTAAGTCATGCACACAATACCCTAAAAGAGTTTAGTAACATCTCCTACTATAAAGTCAATTTTACTAAATCAATTATACTAGACCTAGGAATAACCCCCTCCTTAAAATCCCAACTCCAGACATCCTTCCCCTACACATGGAGCAAGACGAGTATCACCTACCTAGGCCTTACATTAACTGAAAACCCATATGACCTAGCAGAAACCAACTACTCCTCTTTAATCACTAAACTCACCAAAGAAACAAATAGACTAGCCAAAATAGAACTAACTTGGTCAGGCCGTCTTGCCTCATTCAAAATGCTAATCTTACCCCAAATATTGTACATATTCCGGACATTAGCCATCTCAATACACAACACACACATCAAAGCCTTAAACACTCTACTTTCTAGATATATCTGGCAATCCAAAAGACCAAGATGCTCTAAAGCCCTCCTAATCAAACATAGAATGGCGGGAGGTATGGGACTGGTAGACATCAGGGATTATTATCGTGCAGCAGTCCTTACACAACTTAAAGAATGGTTTGACCCAACATCTGACAACCTATGGTGCGGAATTGAAAGAACTCTAATCCCTTCTAACAACCTGCAATGTTTTCTACTTCTAGATATATGGAAACCCCATCTAATACACACTCTCCCACTCACTCTCCAAGCATCATTATCAGCATGGAGAGACCTATGTAAAGCCCCAACTCCGCCATCTCAACTTCAGGAAATCCCTATACCCATAGCAATAATTTCTCAAGCCATCCCCAATCTCAACATGGGAGAATGGCACAACAGAGGTATTAAACTTATCATGGATTTATACTCTAAAAACTCCCTTATCCCCTTCACTACTCTGCGGGATCAATATAACCTATGCCCTGTGGACCAATATAAACATAATCAAATAGTTCATCTCCTGCGCTCTATTAAATCACATCACATATACCTACCTAAAGAAGCGTGGAAATATCTAACCTCGAAACCCACTCCTTCAAAAGGTATCTCTCTGTTCTATAATATTTTCCAAGGCAAACTAGACTTCATTAAATCTCAACCTTTCCAAAAATGGGAAACAGACCTAAACGTGCACATTACAAACCCACAGTGGCAATATGCATTTAGATCACTCAATAAAGCTTCCAAATGTGTTAACCACTGGGAACTTTCCCAGAAAATTGCACTTCGCTGGTATCTTACACCTTACAGGATCTCAAAATTTGGAAACAATGGCTCTCCACTATGTTGGAGAAAATGTGGCTCCATAGGTAACCTACTACATATGTTCTGGTCCTGTAAGCACCTAACTAGCTTTTGGAGCTCTGTCTTCCGATCTATTTCTAGTATCACAGGAATTCTCACCCGCCCTAAACCAAGCTTAGCAACCTTGAATGTGGGTATTGAAACTTTCCCTCCTGAATTCAAAACTGTAATCACACATATTCTCCTAGCAGCTAGAACACTAATAGCCAAACATTGGAGGGCAGACAGAGCTCCAAATGTATCCGAAGTTCTCACAATCACCCAGACACACTATGTATATGAATCTTTGATAGCCATCAAGAATGGTCAGAAAGAAAAGTTTGATAAAAATTGGAAAACTTGGACAACATGGTTTAAAGGTAACTGACTCTAGCAAATATTAAATAAACCATTCAAAACCTAACTACTTTCACTATGCTTACATGAGATCGGACCGTAGGTGAACTTCCTTCCTCCCTCCTCCCCCCCCCCACTTCCCCTACCCCCTTCTCCCTACCTTCCCTTTCCTTTATGTTATTATTTCCTTTTTTTTACGTTAAACATTCAGTTATATTATATCCGCAATGGATAACATGTTATTCAGATATATCTATAACAACGATACTAATACACCTTACGAGACCATTGCTTTAATAACACCCTGGAGGTTAAGATTGTTTAAATATAATAGCTATATTTCTTCAATGTAATACTGTACAACACAATGGTGTAACACTGTACTTTGTGTATAACATGCAAAATTCAATAAAAATCATTTAAAAAAAAAAAAAAAAAAGAATATAGGGCCAGGAGACCATGCTGGGGAGGTAAGTGAAGGCAAATATGTATGAAGGACAAAAAAAAAAAAATTACAGAAAAATCCAGCATGCATGAGGACAAAGGGGACATTCACAGCATATTACAAACATGGTAATTAGGGAATGAGGAAAGAAATACAATATATTATCAAACATTAAATACAATAAAATGTGATATTAAAGGATAAAAATCTTACCTTAATATACTCCTTCTGCAGGACCTGAATGATGGCAGAACAGGTCTCTGGGATAATGATCCCCAGAGCCTGGGGGGAGATGCCTGTCGAGAACTTCAAGTCCTGCAGGCTTCTCCCCATCGCCAAGTACTGCAGGGTGGCGACAAGCCTCTGCTCCTGAATGATGGCTTGCCTTATGCAGGTATCCTGCCTGCTGATATAGGGGGTTAACAAAGCCAACAAACAGTGAAATACGGGGTCCATCATCCTGAGAAAGTTCCTGAAATCATCAGGAGTATTCTCACGGATCTCACGGAGCAAAGGCATATGACAGAACTGGTCACGCTGAAGCAACCAATTCTTGGTCCATGAACTCCTCCCCACCCTGTTCATGGACTGGACTTGTGTCAAGGTAAGGACCCCAACACCAAGACCCTGCACAGCACGAACTCTACGAGGAGTATGTATACGCAACATGGCTAGAAAACGGTCGGCTGCTCAGAACTAAGTAACAGAACGCACTGAAGAACAGCAAGGCCTGTGAAGAGCAACCTGAAAAACAGTAACGAACGAACAAGAACACAATGACAAGAGTCACGCGTAACTCGCTGCGCGCACTGAAGACCAGATACAAACCCACAAGCACAAACTGAACAGCAGAAAACGATCTGAAAACCACAAGTCTGAAAAAGCGCAAATGGTCTCTCACCAAACTTTTACTTACATGAGATTAGCAAAAGGAGCCCAAAGGGTGCCATGCTTGGTTCTGAACTGGCCTTTTCTAGTCTCGTCGTACGTGGTGTACGTCACCACGTTCTTGGCGATTGGAAATTCCGACAACTTTGTGTGACCGTGTGTACGCAAAACAAGTTTGAGCCAACATCCGTCGGAAAAAATCCATGGATTTTGTTGTAGGAATGTCCGATCAATGTCCGATCGTGTGTACGGGGCATAAGACCGCAGTGTGCTCAGCACAGTAGAATACTAATGCCCCGTACACACGGTCGAATATGTGATCGGAGCTTGTTGTTGGAAATTCCAACCGTGTGTGGGCTCCATTGGACTTTTTCCATCGGAATTTCCGACACAAAGTTTGAGAGCAGACTATAAAATTTTCCGACAACAAAATCCGATCCCGTCAATTCTGACTGCGTGTGGCCAATTCCGACGCACAAAGTGCCACGCATGCTCAGAATAAATTCCGAGACAGAACTGTCTGGTAAAATTAACATTCGTAATGGATATAGCACTTTCATCACGCTGCAATGTTTTAAATTGTTTAATGCAGCGCACTTCTTCTTTATAATGCTAGAAGAATGAAGTTGTTTTGCTGCTCATATTCACACAGAGTTCTCACAAACTTCTTTCTTTATTATTTTTTGTGATTTCATCAATATAATATTTTTATTTGTCACATCTACCGAAACAAATTTTTGTTTTTGAAACTTTTTTTTTGTTTTTTTTAAATCCTGATCTTGTGTTTTGTTTTTGTTTTTTAACTCCAGAATAGTTTTGGTTGTGTTTTGTGTGTCAAGTTACCACAACACCATTATTATCGTGTATTATTTAATCTCAAGAAGATTGCTTGGTGTTGGTGTCTCTTGTTAATTTCACATTGTATTTTTGAAATATACCTGCCTCCTCACAAACAAACTGTCCTTTTTGAAGGAAAACACACATAGGCAAGTATAATAAAACAAAGCAAAAATTTAATAAGGGGTAATAATCAAAGAAAGAGGGAGGCAACGCTGGAGAAACTACAGAAATTGGTGAAGCCTTTGGCCCCCAGGGCACACATCAATTATTTTACTGCAAAATTGGTGGCCTGAGGAGTCCATATATAAGAGAGCACAATCTGGTCCAAGAGATCATGAACAGCAGCAGATGACATACATGTCCCCAGGCTGTGGTCATACAAGAGTCTGCATCTTTTGTCAGACCAGACTGAACCCAGGTCATCACTCTCTTGTCTTCCTTCCACGCTGTGTCTGTGGTGGTAGAGTTGTGGCAGGAGGAGGAGGAGGATGATGCAACTCACACAGGTGGGTATTGGATGTGATTTTGCCCCTCACCCCCTTAGTTAATGTTTCATAAAGGATGTCCTCACACATGAGGCGTTGGCCCTCCTGCATGTCCTGCAGTTTTGAGGCAGGCATGCAGGCAAAGGCCTCTTCACGAGTGGGGGTGGCTCTGAGGGATGAAGAAGCCTCCTCAATCAGCCTGAGTGCTGAATCCTCCTGGGTCTTTTGTTTGGAAGGCGGAGGGGAGGAACCTGCGATTCTGTGAGGCTCCTACTGGGCCCGGCCTTCTCCTGGCTGCCACTAACCCCCGCCTCCTCCTGGCTGCCACTAACCCCTGCCTCCTCCTGGCTGCCACATTCCACAGCCTCCTCCTGTGTGCCACATTCCACAGCCTCCTCCTGGCTGAGGTCTTCCTGTGTATGAAAAAGGGACATAGTTTTAGTTTTTTCTTCATCAATGACACACAATTTACATCTCATGACTGTTGCAAATTGAATGTTAACAAATATAACAGACTATCATTCTAAGCCCAGCATTTTTCATTCTTGTCCCAATTATTTTTGCGCACTACTGTCTATTGATATGTAAATGCCTTTATTTAATCTGCTATTAGTGATCAATAATAACATCTAGTAAACATCATTTATTTATTGACCAGAAATCTGTAGAAGAATGCTATACCTGGCTCAAGCTGGGCTCCTCCACTTCTTCCTGGCTGGAAGTCCCAGGTTGGACATCGGAAGCCTCAGCTGTGGTGAAAGATAGGGTGGGAAGGAAGAGTGGAAGGAAGGGTTGAGAGGGATTCCCTGACTTCAGTCTGGTCTGACAGAAATCGCAGTCTCTCATAGTACCACAGCCTGGGGACATAAACGTCATCTGCTGCAGCTCCAGATCTCTGGGAATCCTGGACCTTCTTGCGCTCCCTAAGATAAGTGCTCCTCAGGCCACCAATTTTGGCTTTTAAATAGGAGATGGTTGCCGTGGGGACCACCGGCTTCACCAACTCCAGCAGTTTCTCCAGCGCTGCCTGCCTCTTTTGTTTATGATTATATTGTGGGTGTTTGACCTGCCACAGACAGGGCAGCTCCCTGTACTTGTCTATGAACAGGGGGAGGAAGTTGTGGTCATTGAAGCCATCCATTTTATCTGCAATACACAAGACAAACCCTAATGTCAGGCTATAGTCTCCTAATCTTGTCCCAATATAGGCCTCAATCTCTAAGCAGTATAGGCTCAAGTTTAAAAGTTACCTTCGTTATCACGATCGGCGTTTCCTATACTCCTTCCTCCACTCACAGATCGTACGTACTACGCACGCGTGTTTCGTTTTATATACACTTTGCATGCGTGAAACTCTACCCACCCCTGACGTTCTTTCTAGTCTATTCCCTGCCCCTTCTCATTCGGTGCAGTGGGGAAGAGCACATGGCGGAGACACAACAGGTGCGGGCTAATTACAGCAACGAGGAGGAGAAAAGCCCGGAGCCAGAAACGTCACGATCCTGGAGGAGACGATTTGAGGCATCAAATATGGCCTTTGTTGAGATGGTGGAGATGGTCGACATACTGAAGAGGGACGACTATGATGGGAAGTATGGACCTTACCCCAACCCCAATGTCAGAAAGGCCAAGATCATGGCGAAAGTTGTGAAGAGTCTGCACCGTATGTTTGGAGTACAGCGATCCAAGGATCAACTCAGGAAGCGGTGGTTGGACCTCAAATTACGGGAGCACGATCAGTATAGAAGGAGCAGGAGAGTGCTGCAAAAAAGTAAGTAGTTGTCCTGTGTTCCTATTCTTTATTTTTATTACGTTTGTGCTGCTCCATGTGCTTTTCTTTACTGTTGTACAGTTTAAAATGGCAAATTTCATGTTCATGGACACATTATCCGTTTGTAGGAAACATTGTTCATTCGGCCAATAAAACACCATGTTTTGTCCAGATGCATTTCAATACATTTTTTCTGGCCTACTTCTCTTAAAATAAGTTTTTTGTCTAGATGGGTTTGTAACTAGAATGAAATGCAAACTATATTCTGTGTAAGGAGAGGACACTCAGCAGCTGTTTACACATCTGGACGCTGGAGCACTAGTGTGGGACACCAGAACACCCTTTTTATTAGAGGGTCCCACACAGGTGCTCCAGTGTATACTATAGGGGTGACTCCATCTGTGAAGCTTGTACAAAACAGGTAAGTATTCAAGCTTGACAAAGGAAAAAAATATTTCTTCATCTTGCAACTCTGCCAAAACAGACAATTGTACCCCACTTCCAAGCAATGTTTCATATTCCTATTTCTGCCATCAAATATCTGTGTGCTAAGTATACCTTTTTTTTTACATAGGAGAGAAAAGATTTGGAGGACACCACTCATCAGAGGAGAAAACAGACCCCCATCTCAGGAAGAAGTGGAAATCCCACAAACACAACAGGAGGAGGAGGAGGGAGACGTGGTGGAAATTGTCACCACAACAGGTGAGTGCCTACGACCACAGGCTCAGGTAAGAGATGAATGTCGGCATATTTATAATAAATGGTGTTTTTTTTTTTTAAATATATTTTTAGGTGATCGTGATGTTGTGGATGAAGGTCATTTCACCAGTGAAAGTGCCCAGATCATGATCATGGGGTGTAATAGGGACTTGGAAAATATCAAGCAAAACATCAATGATGTTCAAAACAAAATGAAGAACATCATTGATGTTTTAGGGAGAGTTTAAAACCCCTCGAAATCCCTAACTTATCTCTGCTTTGTTTTTCTGACAATTTTTTGAACATTTTTTGACATATTATAGAAAAGCCAAATTTTGAAGATGCACACAGTGTGTCAACATGTGCTATCTGCCATCGCGGGAGATCAATGTACGCGTTTTGGGGGTGCAACCCCTTCCTCAATAATAAAGTATCTGAGAGGACGGGGTTGCACCCACAAAACACATCCATTGATCCCCAATGATGGCAGCTAGCACATGTTGACATTCGGCAATTTGTGTGCATCTTCAAAATTTGGCTTTTCCAGGGGTGACTTCACCCATCTGCTGAACGCAATATCAAACACAGTTTATAAATACTCATGTCTGATATTGCCTTCAATCTTTACAAAAGTTGAACTTTGTAAGTTCCAGAGTTGTGTATTTCTTGTTGGTTTGAAACATGCCTGTTTTACCTTAAAAGGAAATTTCAACTTTTAATGTCACCTAAAAAATTGTTATACAACAAACATGTTGGTTTGTTTAAAAACCTTTTACAAATGCACATGTGATTGTGCTTGGATTAAAAAGATTAAGAATCAACAATGTGTGGCTTCTTCTTTCAATGCTCAAAAGCATTTTTTTGTTGTAAAGTTGGTGTTTTCAGTGACAATGAGGGTTATTTACTATAGGCAAATCCACTTTGCTCTACAAGTGCAGTTTCAGTGCAGTCTCAAGTGCACTTGTAGTGCAAAGTGTATTTGCCTTTAGTAAATAACACCCAACAGTGCTTTCTAATATTACACAATCACGCCATTTTCAGGACTCCCCAAATTTAAGTCAGGGTCAGCTAAAAGAAAGACAAGCAGTAAATCAAAGCAAATATTTGTTCAGTTTAAAATATTTTTTTTATTTAAAACATGTCTCAGACATTGTCTGGCATATTGATGGCCCCCCTACCCACAAAGTATTCCATATATCTTATACGGACCTCGCGGGCACTCTGGGGGGGCAAGCCAGGACGGCCGGCTTCAAGCGCCGTCAGGGTTCATTCATTTACATTAATTCTGGCTTCAGGCCAACTGAGCCAGCATAGTTCACAGAATTTCTCCTTAAAAAGTTGTGGGAACACAGCAAGCCAGGATGATGTGATTGAGTTTATATTCCGCCTTGTGTATCGGTGTAAGAAATAGGCGGAACCGGCTGGCCATTATTTCAAACATGTTCTCCACCACTCTTCTAGCTCTGGCCAGCTGGTAATTAAAAACCCTCTGGTCTGGGGTGAGGGTCCTCATAGGGAATGGCCGCATAAGATGGTCCCCCAATGCAAACGCTTTATCCGCAATGAAGATGAATGGGAGTCCTTCCGCATTGTCTTCTGAAGGTGGCAAGTCCAAGCTGCCATTCTGGAGACGCCTGTAGAACTCGATGTGGGCAATGACTTCGCCATCTGACATCCGGCCATTCTTCCCCACGTCCACATACAGGAACTCGTAAGTAGCCGACACCACTGCCAACATCACAATACTTTTGAAACCCTTGTATTAAAGAAATATGCAAAAAAGTGTAGCGCTATAAACTTAGAAATCAGGTGAATACGACATGACTCAAGTGTATAACACACAATTAAGTGTTAACATAAAAAGTAAATAACTATGATGTACTATAGTACAAATACAGTGTACAAACTATGAACAAAAGTGAAAAAAGTGTAAAAACACTGTGCAATATTAATATGAGCTAAATATAATACACTGTGTGTAGTATGTAAATAATACACAGATAGTGTAAACAAAAATGTAAAAATTATAAAAACCAAAAAACAGTAAAGTCCAAAAAGTTCAGATGGGGTTGACACCACCCAGAACCAAAAAAGTCCACCACATTAATTGAAATTATTTAAGAAAAAGTAAGAAAGCCACCACCCAGGATCTTAGGGGGTTGGTCAAAAGGTAAATGCCCAAGAAAGACATATGTCTATCAAGTCACAAAGGCTGAGGGATCAACTGGATCAAATGGGTAAGTAAAGATTGGGAGGAAACAAAAGTGAACAGGAAAGCTGATGGTAGTTCAGGAGCCGTCACCGAAGACAGGAGCAGTCACTGAAGACATCGAGAGGCTTACCAGAAGTTGTTGACTTGAGAGGACTTACGTCATCCAAGTCAAAAAGGCTTAGAGACCAACTGGTCAGAATGGTGCGTCTTCTCAGGTATCCTCAATGACTTCCGAACCAAGATGGCAATTCAACTTCCACAGTTATCCACACAGCATAGAGAGTAATATTCAATAGAAGGCCACAAACGAATATTCGTATACCATGTGAGAAATGGATAAAAGGACTCACATAGCGTAATAACATGAACACTGGTTTATTAAAATATATCAAAAATAGACACACATATTAGGAGATCATCAAAAACACGAAATTCAAATAGCGGTAATTGTGAAGGGTCCACCCAATGTATTTCTGCTAAAGAGTCTCGTTCTCATAATATGTCATGAGAGGCTGCCTGTACTAAACAGAGCCAAGCCTCGTTCATCTCATACATCGTGACGTTGTGACGCCGCACTAGCACCATGGCATCACAGCGTTCCATAGGGAATGGACCAAGCCTCAATCCGAGGCTGGTTACATGACTTGCTATTGGGATAACATACAACGTGATGTTGTGACGCCGCACTAGCACCACGGTGTCACAGCGTTCCATAGGAGATAGACCAAGCCTCATTCTGAGGCTGGTCACATGGCTTGCTATTGAGATGACATTAGATCATGTCATGCATGGCAAAGCGATAGGCGGAGCCGGTCATAATTAATGCCATACGTCATGACGCCACTGGATGCAACGGCGGTGACATGGTGCCTCATGGAAAACAAATCAAGCCTCTTTATGAGGATGGTCACATGGTTTTAGTAAACAATAGAAATATACACCAAAATATCAACTGCGGCTTGAGACGGTGTCAGTTAACCAACAGGGTCTCTATCGATAAACATATTGGTCGACTACAGTTAGATCCCATCAATCAAAAAGAGTCACCTCCAAGGCCTCAAAACAAATCATATATTTAGATAATATATCTCATAATTTAATAATCATAAAAATATTATATTATTATTTTGATAAAACATGGTACCTTTTCAAAGGCAAATTAAACTATAAATAAAACAAGAGCTAGACCTAAAAATGACTAAAGGTCATAAATCCAAACACCTAGATGACAGCAACCAGTAAGGGTCATTATTACATAAAAAAATATACAAAAGATTATTACCATAATAGTACAATCAGTTGTCAGACTTGATTAGAGTTAGAATGGAGAAGATATTTCTAATACTTTTAGCCATAAATAAAAAGGAGAAAAATATTTAAAAAATGTAAAAATAAAATAAGTATATAACGAGGAAAGAAACATTCCTATTAGGCTTGGTTGATAAACGAGTTGATGTCCCACTCCACATTCATTCCTTGCGGGAAGTGGGACTGCAACTCGTATATCCAATAAGTCTCCAAGTGAGAAACACCCCTTAGTGTAGCTCCACCCCTCCATGGGGCAACATATTTATCAATGATAAGAAATTGCGTACCTACAGGGTTCCGATCATGAAATTCCCTATAATCCCCCTTGTAGTTGTAATAGTATGACCCCGAGTTGGGTGGTGGGACGATGTGGACGTTTTTCCCATCAATTGCCCCTCCGCATTTAGGGGAGGCCACAGTCTGCCATTCCTGTGGGTCGAAACTAAACTGTGGAGTCAAACAAGAAAAATAAATTAATCATTTTGCACATAAACATGGAAAGCAGATTAGACACAAACATTCTTGGACAACATCAGTATAACATTTATTTTAGGGAGTATTTAAAGACAAAGGTATAAGGTCCACCTATGAGATTCCTCCCCCCCTCTCATGGGCCATTTTATAAATTTTAGGGGCGGGGAGATGTTTTTGCCAGGTAACCCTCTCCACTTCATTGAGAGATGAATGCCTAAATAATGTGGATTACTTTGGCCAGCCCCTCTTACTTACACTATTGGCAGCCCACTGGACATGTAAGAAGTATCATAATACAAAGATATAAATACACACTGTACACATTTTGGCACATTTTTACATTCTGATATTACCTATCAAGATAATAATAGGATACAAAAACTTTGAACATTACCATTTGAAAGTATTCAGGCACACCCTTACACTACATGCTTTGGGGAATTCATCCATAAATATGACCACAAAAGAGGTGGGTATAGTGTGTATGGGTTTGGAAAAGTCAGCAGATAGAGGATTGAGGATAGAGGATTGGTATCAGCTGAGTTAGCAGTTGGGGGAGGGAGGGTTCCAAATGATTTTGGGACCCAAAAAAAAACCTCTGGCACTCTGCCAGAATTTCAAGCACAAATCGCATTTTTACACATTTTAGGGGGTGTTTAGGGTAAAGCACTACTATGGAGCTAACAAAATAAATACATTGTTAATTGAGTAGATGAGGTGGATATAGGCCCAGGAGAGCATGCTGGGGAGGTAAGTGAAGGCAAATATGTATGAAGGACAAAAAAAAAATTCCAAAAAAATACAGCATGCATGTGGACAAAGGGGACATTCACAGCATATTACAATCATGGTAATTAGGGAATGAGGAAAGAAATACAATATAATAACAAACATTAAATACAATAACATTTGATGTTAAAGGATAAAAATCATGCCTTTATATACTCCTTATGCAGGACCTGGATGATGGCAGAACAGTTCTCCAGGATAATGATCCCCAGAGCCTAGGGGGAGATGCCTGTCGAGAACTTAAGGTCCTGCAGGCTTCTCCCCATTGCCAAGTACCGCAGGGTGGTGACTAGCCTCTGCTCTGCAGTGATGGCTTGCCTCATGCAGGTATCCTGCCTGATAATATAAGGGGTCAGCCAAACCAACAAACGGTGAAATACGGGGTCCGTCATCCTGAGAAAGTTCCTGAAATCGTTAGGATTATTCTCATGGATCTCACGGAGCAAAGGCATGTGACAGAATTGGTCACTCTGGAGCAACCAATTCTTGGTCCATGAACTCCTCCTCGCCCTGTTCATGGACTGGGCTTGTGTCAAAGTAAGAACCCCAACACCAAGCCCCCGCACAGCACGAACTCTACGATGAGTACATACACACAACATGGCTAGAAAATGGTTGGCTGCTCAGAACGAAGTAACAGAACGCACTGAAGAACAGCAAGGCCTGTGAATAGCGATCTGAAAATCAGTAACGAACGGACAAGAACACAATGATAAATCAATGGTACTCGCTGCACGCATTGAAGACCAGATACGAACCCACAAGCACAAACTGAACAGCAGAAATACGATCTGAAAACCACGAGTCTGAAAAAGCGTGAATCGTCTCCCACCAAACTTTTACTAACACGAGATTGGCAAAAGGAGCCCAAAGGGTGCCTCGCTTGGTACTGAACTGCCTATTTATAGTCTCGTCGTACGTTGTGTACATCACCGCGTTCTTGGCGTTCGGAAATTCCAACAACTTTGTGCAACCGTGTGTATGCAAGACAAGTTTGAACCAACATCCATTGGAAAAAATCCATGGATTTTGTTGTCGGAATGTCCAATCAATGTCCGACCGTGTGTATCTAGAATCTAGAAAAGTCTTCCTTCCAGCCCCTAAAAAGGCTGGAGTATTTGGGCATGGTCATAGACACAGTCCAAAGCAGACTGTTTTTACCCGGGTCAAAAGCCAAAGCCATAAAGTATTTGGTCCGGGTGGTCATAGCAAGGAAAAGTCCCTCCATTCGACTATGTATGAGACTATTAGGAAAAATGGTGGCCTCTTTTAAGGCTGTTCCTTACGCCCAGTTTCACTCAAGGCCTCTGCAGAGCTGCATCCTCTCTGCCTGGAGCAAAAGAGTACAAGCCTTGGATCTTCCTATGTGCCTATCACCATGGGTACGCCAGAGCCTCAATTGGTGGTTGCTAACCGAGAATCTACTAAAAGGAAAATCCTTTGTTCCAGTTACTTGGAAATTGGTAACCACAGATGTCAGCCTAATGGCTGGGGAGCAGTTCTGGAAGAAGCTTTCACCCAGGGAAGATAGTCCAGAGCCGAAAGGCTCTGCCCATCAACATTCTGGAGATTCGGGCAATTAGTCTAGCCCTCAGGGTTTGGACTTCCAGGTTGCAAGGTTGTCCTGTCCGGATACAGTCCGACAATGCTATGGCAGTGGCCTATATCAATCACCAAGGGGGCACCAGGAGTCTGGATGCCCAAAAAGAGGTGAATCACATTTTTTCGTGGGCAGAGAGGCATGTTCCTTGCCTATCTGCGGTCTTCATTCCAGGGGTAGAAAATTGGCAGGCGGATTTCCTGAGTCACCAGCAACTGTGCCCAGAAGAATGGTCTCTTCACCCCAATATTTTTCAGGCCATATGTCGAAGATGGGGTACCCCGGATGTAGACCTGTTGGCCTCCAGGTTCAACAAGAAACTGGGCAACTTTGTGTCAAGAACAAAGGATCTGCTAGCACAAGGGTCGGATGCCTTAACAATTCCATGGGATCAGTACTCTCTGATCTATGCGTTCCCTCCAGTTCCGCTTCTCCCGCGATTCCTGCGGAGAGTCAAAAGGGAAGGGAAGCCGGTAATTCTGATGGCTCCGGCTTGGCCCAGGCGACCTTGGTATGTGGAGATCATAAAGATGGCAGAAGGAAGACCTTGGGTTTCTTCCGCTGCGCCTAGATCTTCTTTCACAGGGTCCAATATTCCATCCTGCCTTACGAAGTCTGAATTTGACGGTTTGGCAGTTGAGACCCACATTCTGAAGGGTCGTGGCCTCTTGGGGCCAGTCCTGTCCACTCTAGTTAATGCTAGGAAGCCGCTTCCAGGCCCATCTACTACAGAATCTGGAAGGCATACGTTTCCTGGTGTGAATCCAGGGGGTGGCATCCTAGGAAGTATGCCATTAGCAGGTTTCTTGCCTTTCTTCAATTAGGCGTAGAAATGAAGCTGGCCTTGAGTACTATCAAGGGCCAGATCTCGGCCTTGTCAGTATTCTTTCAAAGACCGCTTGCCTCTCATTCCCTCGTCCGGGCTTTTGTTCAGGGGGCTTTACGCTTGAATCTGCCGGTTAAGCCTTCTGTGTGCCCATGGGATTTGAATTTGGTTTTGTCTGTTTTACAGGGACAACCTTTTGAACCATTGCACCATGCTTCTTTAGATCTTTTGACAACATTTTTTTTTTTCTGGTAGCAAAATCCTCGGCTAGAAGGGTCACCCAACTTTTTTACCTAAAGTGGTTTCGGGATTCCATCTGAATCAAGATGTGGTCCTACCGTCCTTTTTTCCAGAATCGCAGTCCGCGGAGAAGTTGTTACACTCTTTAGATGTTGTAAGAGCAGTCGGTATCTATCTGCAGGCAACCGCTCAGATACGAAAGACTGACTATCTATTTATTCTGCCAGAAGGCCCCAAAAAGGGCCAGGCAGCATCGAAATCCACTGTTTATAGATATATTCGACCGGTTATTGTTCAGGCTTATGGTGTCAAGAAGAAGATTCCTCCTTTTCAGGTTAAAGCGCACTCAACTAGAGCAGTTAGTGCTTCAAGGGCAATGCATCACCAGGCCTTCATGGCTCAGATCTGCAAGGCTGCAACTTGGTCTTCCGTCCATACGTTCACTAGATTCTATCAGGTGGATGTAAGAGGGCATGAGGATGCCGCTTTAGGGGGCAGTGTACTGCAGGCAGCAATATAGTTCCTCTGGTCCGTTGTTGGTCTATGTTTTCTGATCTGTGTCTCCCTCCCCTCAATTTGGGCATTGCTATGGGACATCCCACTAAGTAGTTATCAAAGTAATTATCAAAGTGTCCCGTGATGTATTCCCAAGAAAAGAATTTTATAGGTAAGCTGTATTTAAAAATCCTATTATTTGACACTGTATTTGTATCACAAGTGATGTCAGTGTCAGTTAGTCAGTGTACCTCCCTGCGAGGGTCTGTTAGTGCCAGATTTCCTGCTACCCTAATCACAGTCCCACTAAAAGTCACTGATCATCGCTTTTACCAGTATAGCGCCCATAGTTGTGCAAATTCGAGCATTTATAGTATATACCATAGTTTGTAGATGCTATAACTTTCACACAAACTAATTATTATACATGTATTGGGATTTTTTTATACCAAAGACAAGTAGCAGAATACATTTTGGTGTACATTTATGAAGACATTTTATTTATTTATTTTTTTTTTATTGGATATGTTTAATAGCAGAAAGTAGAAAATATTGTTTAAAAAGGAGCCTCCGTGTCAGGGACATGGCCGTCCTAGTACTGGCAATGTTGCCCAGACCCTCCATGGATGCCCACGGCAAATCCTGAGATGTGCAAGAGCGTGCGCCGTGCATCAGCGTGCATTGGTGCACGCTGGCGCGCATCGGCGCACACGCGTGCGCAATACGGCGCGCATCGGCGAGCATTGGCGCATGCACAATGCGGCGCGTGCGCAATGGCGCACAAGTGGCATGACTGGCGCTGGCGCCATTGGCCCTATTTAAACCAGCCTGTGACCACAGGACATTGCTGGACTATCTCCTCAGCTTCCTTGTGTACTTGACCTTGCTTCCTGATTTGTGGATACCCGTTGTGACCTGGCTTGCCTTGACCTTGCTTCCTGATCTCCTGGTTTGACCCTTGGCCGCTTCTGCATCCTGATGTCCCGGCTTGATCTTCGGCTTGTACCTGGACCCTGCCTGAGTATGACCTCTGCTCGCCCTTGTACTCTCTCTGGACTGATTTATCCGTGTCTGACCCCTGGCCTGTCTCCTGGTTTCTCCTTTTACCTGGACACTGCAAGTTCTGCTTGCCAGCATTGACCATCGCTTCGTGGCTGAGCTCCTTGGACTGCAGACAAGTACCTGGCTAACCGTGCTTCTTTGGGCACCGCGCTTCCTGTTCCCAAATCTAGGAACGCGCTGCACTTAGCTGCAAGGGGAGCCCTCTTAGCATCTCGATCTCCATTCCCGCATCTGACACTCTGTACAGAGTGCTTGCTGTCCATTCTTTGTCCAGTGCAGCTCAGGCTGCAGAGAAAGGGATTAAGGAACATATATCCTCAGCCCCTTTCTCTGTCTCAAAAGTGAGACATCAGTAGTCTGTTTAGACTCCTGATATTTCACCATTGCCTCCCTCCCCCAAAATTGTTGCGAAAAAAAAAATTGTAAAAGAAAATGATTAAAAAAATGTAAAAAAATAAGAAATAGTGTAACAAATAATGTAAAAAAAGGCTCATTCACATGGACTCTCTGGCCTATAAAGTGCAAATGAGCAGGATGTTTGTGCAAGGGGAGCCGTCTGTTACCCTATGTGGATGCAGCGGCTGTATGAACACAGGAACAGGTCCTCATTTGACAGGTGTGGGTGAATGGTCCGGAATGCACACTGTCTATGTTGAGAGCCATACAGCTCCGTCCACATGCATGTCAAATCAGGACCTGCAGCTGTGTTCATAAAGCCACCAAATCCCCATAGTGCCACATAGCCGGCCTCCATGCAGCTCAAACCACATAAATAGAAAAAAAACACTGAATCACACTATACATGCCACAGTACCCATGTGAATGATCCCCAAGACCTCATTCACACACAGATACAATATTATCTTTTAAATTTTGCAGGAACTGTGTTATGCCACGTACACACGGTCGGATTTTCCGATGGGAAATGTTCGATGGGAGTTTGTTGTCGGAAATTCCGACTGTGTGTAGGCTCCACCGGACATTTTCAGTCGGAATTTCCGACAAACAAAATTTGAGATCTGGGTCTCAAATTTTACGACAGCAAAATCCGTTGTCGTAAATTCTGATCATGTGTACACAATTCCAATGCACAAAGTTCCACGCATGCTCGGAATCAAGCCAAAGAGCCGCACTGGCTATTGAACTTAATTTTTCTCGGCTCATCATACATGTTGTACATCACTGCGTTCTTGACGTTCGGAATTTCCAACAAGATTTGTGTGACCGTGTGTATGCAAGACAAGTTTGAGCCAACATCCATCGGAAAAAAAAACATGGATTTTGTTGTCGGAATGTGCGATCGTGTGTACGCAGCATAAGTCTTTTCTGTTTGTGTCTGATAATAATGATTCAAGTGTATTTTTACCGAAAATATTGTTTTCATATTTTTTTTGTTGGGAGGGGCGCATTTTGTCAAGGGGCCCTGTGATTTCTAACAGCAGCCCTGGGCATATATGTTCTTTTCCTAATAAAACCTCTCTGCTCAAAGGGTTTTCCTGTATCATTTAATCCTACTCGGGTGTTGGAGAAGTGATTGATCTTGAACGGTTGATGGCACAGAGTGGAAAATGTCTCACCCCAGATACTGCTGCTGTCCCCTGCTGCTGTGTCCTCTTGTGGACCCATTTTCATTCCCTCAAATGACCTTTCTTAGTGAAGAACAATTGTGGTCATGGATTGTTGGTTTTAGGAGTGACTAGTGAAGTAGCCAGCTTATTTGTTGGTGTGGCCATTTAACGTTCTCTTGTCTAGGGTTAACCTATCTCGATGTGCCGCCAATTCTTTGAAAAGTAATCCCCCATCTTCTTAGTTCTAGAAAGGGTTTTTTCCAACAATATTGGAAATATACCTCCTCAGTCCCTTTGTATGACATGTGTCCATCATGTTGAGGGAGTAGGATGTTGTGCTTTTGTACAGGTTTTTTTGTGAGGTGTTTCTACACACACTTTACAAGGCAGTATCTTCTCTTGTGTTTCGTTGTTTTAATATTAGGGTACTACTATCTGTGTTACGAAAAGTGTCTATTAGACTATATACTTTTGGATTTGAGATCAAAATTTTCGGCTGCTATGTTATTTGTATATTTTTTGAAGTGGATAACCCTTTGAACGATGAAATGTAACATTTTAAGTGGTGTACAGAAGAGAAAAAGAGCTGTAGAGGAGAAGGAGAAAATTCACAAACTTCCAAAACTAACATCTTGGCTGAAATCAGATTCCACATCATCCACTAATACTATCTCTTCAAATGCAGCATCTACTTCCACATCTGCACCTGCATTCACTCCCCCAGTTCAAGCATATAACCCGAGAGTATCAGTAACTCTTCCTGATGTTGAAGACATCCCAGAAGAGGAATCACCTGAATCTATAATGGTAACAGAGATTTTGACCCAAGAGACAGATCCAGGACTATGGAATTATAAGGATACTACCACAGTGAATTACTGGATTCATACTGCATCATCATCATATCAGAATAGTAATAGCGACTTTTCAAATTCATGTCGAATGTATAAAGAAGCTGGAAGTGAGAGTAATATAAAGAAAAGATATGTAACAAAGAATGTGTTTGAGTGAAAACTGCGAAATGGTGAGTGTATAAAACATGAATGGCTACTATATTCACCATCTCAAGGTCGTTTGTACTGCTTTGTATGTCGCTTACTGTCTGACAAAGAATCTCCTTTTGCAACTTTAGGATTCAATGACTGGAAACATGTTCTGAAGCTGTAGCAGAACATGAAAATGGAAATGAACATCAGAGATACACGAGGGCATGTTTGATTCACCATAAAGAAAGTGGGAGTATAGATTCTTTATTACTTGAACAATATCACTCAGAACAGGAGTATTGGAAGAAAGTACTAACACGTGTAGTTTCTGTGATTCACTTTCTTGTTGCTAGAGGTTTGCCATTTCGTGGAGAAAATGAAATTATTGGGTCACCAAAAAATGGAAACCATTTATGTATACTAGAGCTATTGAGTGAATTTGACCCTTTTTTGGAAGAGTATTTGAGACTCTATGGAAACTGTGGAAAGGGGAATCTGTCGTATCTATAGGCAAATATTTGTGAGGAATTTATTGACTTGATGGGACAACAGGTTCTTATGCCGCGTACACACGGTTGGAATTTCTGACAACAAATGTTCGATGTGAGCTTGTTGTCGGAAATTCCGACCGTGTGTAGGCTCCATCGGACATTTGTTGTCGGAATTTCCGACAACAAAAATTTGAGAGCTGGTTCTCAAATTTTCCAACAACAAAATCCGTTGTCGAGAATTCCAATTGTGTGTAAACAATTCCAACGCACAAAATTCCACGCATGCTCAGAATCAAGCAGAAGAGCTGCACTGGCTATTGAAATTAATTTTTCTCGGCTCGTCGTACGTGTTGTATGTCACCGCGTTCTTGACGTTCGGAATTTCCGAAAACATTTGTGCGACCGTGTGTATGCAAGACAAGTTTGAGCCAATGTCCGTCGGAAATAAATCCAGGATTTTGTTGTCGGAATGTCAGATCGTGTGTATGCGGCATTAGTGTTATTCTTAAAGAAATAAGCGTCAAAGTATTACTCAATAAGTGTGGATTCTATTCCAGACATCACACACATTGATCAACTAACATTTACTGTTTGGTATATTGAAGGATGTGAGCCTGTGGAATGTTTCATTAAATTTATACCAATATTTTCTCATGGAGCAAAGACTCTAGCAGACACAGTCATAGATTTTATTAATGATAATGAAATACCCTTAGCAAACTGCCGTAGTCAGTCATATGACAACGCATCTAACATGGCTGGATGCTATACTCGAATGCAAGCACAGATTCAAAAACTGAATGAGTTTGCTATTTATGTCCCTTGTGCTGGACACAGCCGGAACTTGGTGGGAGTGAAAGCAGTAGAGAGTTCTCCACAATCTGTGACATTTTTTGATTTAATTCAGCGTCTATATTCCTTTTTTTCTGTTTTAACACATCGATGGAATATTCCAGTTTAATCTTTAGGAAAAGATATGGTTGTCAAGCACAGGATCTTGATCATAATGATCTTTTCAATGAATGTGTCCAACTGAAGCACTACATAAGTATTGATGAAAGTTGTGAGACACTGTCTGCATTATATAAAAAATAATTTCAGACGACTTGAAAGCTGTGTTTTCCAATGTTGAAATTGTACTCCGGATATTCATGTGTATGATGGTTATTAACTGTACAGGAGAACGTTCATTTTCAAGGCTTAAATTGATAAAAAAATCAGCTTTGCAGCACAATGGGACACCAGCGTTTGAACTGGCTTTCATTGACGTGCATTGAAAGTGGTGTATTGAAGACTATTGATTTCGCAGTAATAATGAAATCATTTTTGGAAAAGAAAATTCGCAAAGTTTCTGTTTTAAAGACTAATACAATAACTATCTGTAAAGAAAGTGTGCAAATGTCTGCGCTAAATACTTTATTAAAAATAAATAATTCATAGTAATGCTCTTGTGTCATCTTTATTTGTATATTATAACAACATATTGTGTACAGTATAGGCTGAAAGTTTGTTGTTCAAAACTTTTTATACCATTTGTTCAAATCTATCAACTGCTTATACTTTCATTCTTTAAAGTAGGTGCGTAAATTGGGGAGGGCTTGTAGGGGGCCCAGTGTATCACTTTTCCCAGGGGCCCATGATGCTATTAAGATGGCCTTGCTGTCTTCCTCTATGTATGATCCTACACCAGGGGGCAGAACCCCTACACAGGGGTCTCCTCTTGCAGGACTGGACCCAGGAACACTACATTTGCTGCTCAGGCTTATTTATGAGCTCTCTCTCTCCACCTTCTGGGCACCTCCCAAGGGATTGGCTGTAATTCCATAAATATTCAGGAGGATTTAGAGGATGGGGGGAAGTAACAAAACAGCACCCTGTAAAGCACTGAACATCCCTAGATAATCAAACCCTGCTTCACTGATTGCAGGGGAGCCAAACTTAATTTACTTAATAGCCTGCTCTAAACTTAGAGGATCCTACATGTACATAAGGTAAGGCACATCACAAGAATACACAATAATACAGCCACGGTGTATTGCATACAGTACTTCGCTGGGTATTGAAAGTGAACACAACATCCACTTTATTTACCAACATTACCACTACAATATGAACATACACTCTGCAATGTAAACGCCCTCTACTCCTTTAGTAAGTAAGCCCTATTGTTTTATTTTTGAAATAAACCTGTGCTCAGACTAGCTAACTAAAGTAATTACATATACCAAAAAAGCAGTAAAAGTATTACTAAACAAGCCCTCATTTGGGGATAGTGTATCTTAAAAGGAAGGTCAGCCTCTGCGTCCTATTAAATGGGCTGGCTGTACACAGCACCCGGCAGCTCCAGCTGGGTAAACTAATGGCCAATTTACTGTGAATGGGCCTCAGTGGTTGTGTGATTGAGGCCTTAAATAACAGCTTCATTAAAACTGCAGTCAGGACTATGTAACATACAATATAGTGTATGGAAGGCAGGAGTCAAGGCTGTATAATTTTACAACACAACATATTCAGTGCAGTGGTCAGAACTATGTAATGTACAATGTAGTGAATACAGTAGTAGGGCCAAGACTATATAGTGTACAACATAGGGAAGGTACTAGGCTGCTCACTGAACTGTAGGAATCAGGCCTACTGTTCTCCTCCATTTTACTCCTCCATTAAAGGTCAACTGTCCTTCTCTTTCCCTTAAAGAGAATAAGCTCATGTGCTACACATCACCACTATATGTTGCAGGGCCTGCTCCTTAACCACACACTCTCTTCCTAGCCTCACCTACCATTAACCGCTTCAGCCCCAGAAGATTTTACCCCCTTCCTGACCAGAGCAGTTTTTGCAATTCGGCACTGTGTCGCTTTAAATGACAATTGCGTGGTCGTGCAACATTGCGCCCAAACAAAATGGACATCCTTTTTTTCTCACAAATAGAGCTTTCTTTTGGTGGTACTTAATCACCTCTGCAGTTTTTATTTTTTGCGCTATAAACAAAAAAATTGCTACAATTTTGAAAAAAAAGCAATATTTTTAACTTTTTGCTACAATAAATATCCCCCAAAAATATCTAAAAAAACAATTTTTTTCCTCAGTTTAGGCCGATATGTATTCTTCTACTTATATTTTTGGTAAAAATAAATCGCAATACACGTATATGGATTGGTTTGCGCAAAAGTTATAGTGTCTACAAAATACAAAATAGGACATCGTTTTATGGCTTTTTTATTAGTAATGTCGTCAATCTGCAATTTTTAACATCACTGTGACATTATGGCGGACACATCAGACACTTTTGACACTATTTTGGGACCATTGTCATTTATATGGCGATCAGTGCTATAAAAATGCAGAGATCACTGTGTAAATGACACTGGCAGGGATGGGTTAAACACTAGGGGGCAATCAAGGGGTTAAGTGTGTCCTAGGGAGTGATTCTAACTGTGGGGGGATGGGCTTCAAGTCACATGACAGCGATCACTGCTCCCGATGACAGGGAGCAGTGATCTCTGTCATGCCACAAGGCAGAATGGGGAAATGCCTTGTTTACTTCCCCGTTCTGCGGCTCCGTGACACGATCGCCGGGAGACCAGCAGACATCGATTCCGCCAGTTCCATGGGCACGGTCACGCTGTACGCGGCTAGCCCCGGCAATTAAAGGGGACGTATAGGTATGCCCATTTGCCCACCGCTGCCATTGTGCCAACATATATCGGCGTGCAGTGGTCAGCAAGTTGTTTTAAAATACCTGGATTAAAATACCTGGCACCTCCCTCCCAAACATGCAAGGGGTCTATCACCGAAAAAGGGAATTCTAACTATAAGGGCTTCACTTTTTTATGATCTAAACTGTTGTTGACCAGTAGCGAGTAGACCTTTAAATGCTAATGGTCAATAGTGAGTGCCTTGTTAAATTTGGACAGTGGTGTATGTCAGTGGGTGGTCATTCCCCCTTACACTGGTGTTCCGTGAACTTAGTGTTTGGTCTGAACTAATGTTTGGGCAAAACATTGGCTGTTTAGACATTCGTCTGAATGCAGAGCATTTAGGGTGTTCAATGTGGACAAACATGACAGCTTCTGACTATTAATAGTTAATAAGAAAGCAGCAGATGCTTACAGCCACAAGTCCTTGCCAACCACTGATGTCACCTGACCCATTCACTTACATGGCTGGGAATGCCCGGTCATGTAAGCAAGTGGGCAGGGAATAGAACATGTTTCATCATTGCCTAAATATTGCCACATGACCATATTTGGGCAATGATGTCACCAATATCCATTCGTACTCGTACTCGTACTGTATTCGTACATTCCCCAGGACAGTGTCTCCCTTTCCTCCCAATGCTATTTTTGACACCTCTTTGCCTATTAGCCTAGAAAATGGACATTTTAAATTTGACAGATTCAGCTCCCATTAATTTCAATGGGGTTCAGGCTCTGCATCTGAACTGCAGAACTAAATCCAGTGCAGTTCAGCTCATCGCTAGTGGTCAGTTCCCCCTTTCACTGGTGAACAGTGAAAGTTAAAGTGTGCTTACTTACCTGATAAAAGATTCACATTTCTCAGGCTGTGAGATTTATTGCCATGGTTTCCTTCACTTTGCATGTCAGCATTGCTCTTTGAACTGCCATGTTGCTTACTTCTGATGCACATTGAAAGAAAAAAAAAAAAAAACATTGTTGTTGAAACAGTTATGTTAACTGGAGGCCAGCTCTGGACAGGTTTAAATGATAAAGTGAGTAATGGGAAATAAAATTACCTGGACATAGATTGTAATTGAACATTTAGTGTTTTGTTGCACCAATTTTGCTGAATGTGAGCAGATGGCTGCCACAATAGAATGGTGAAAATATGTTTTTGAAAAATGGTTCAGCTGAAGACATTAGAAGCATGGAAGAGATGTGGAACAAAGACCGAGAAAATTATCCGACTACTTGGAAGAGCAATTTTAGATCATTCAAATAGAGATGGTTTCTATTTACAAATAGAGAGACTAGTAATGGATGGAACAGCTTTTAAAAACCTCTTCCTATCACAATACTATGCTGACATTTGACTAAAAAATAAAATGCTGTTTTGTCGGCAGTTTAACCCTTGCTAATCTCCAGTGCGGCAATGTTCTATATTGCTTTGTTAAACACAGAAAATAACTGGAGAGAGTAGGGCTGCTCTAAGGTCTCACAGCACCCCATGCAAAATGTTTGTATAATTTGTCTCCTCTTCATATCACCATACAAGGTATTACAAAGGAAAATAAAAGAATAAATCACTAACACCATGTTAATAGACCCCTGCTCCTTAGTATGTAATTATTCCTCTCCTCATTTCAGATAAACAAGCTGACACACCATTTTGCACTCCTCGCTTTAGCACTTCCCCTCATATGTGACAATAAGTGCGAAATGGGGTTCAGGGGTCTGCAGTCCCCTTTGGTGTAGCAACCAATAGCAACTGAAAAGAGTCTTTTTGTGCTAGCTGTGTTTTAGGTGGACTACTGGTCCCAGTCAGTCCTGTGAGTCCAGACTCTGCCAACCCTCCTGGCTGCAGCAGCCTATCTCTAATGCCAGCAACATGACAGTCTCTCCCTCTGGGTCTACATCCACTCCTGGCATGTCTCTCCCAGATCTTCTGAGCCTATCACTCACCGAACCACAGATGGATCTCACCTGATGATTTGACCGGCAGTGTTCACCACTATTCTCTCCTGCTTCTGCTAAGGACACCCCTCATTTGGGTTGTATGGAAGGGTTCCTTTCCAGCTCTCTGAGTCCCGGCCCAAGGTCACCCCCCCCAGATAGGGGGCTCCCTCAACCTGAACGGCCTGGTATGGATTTTGGGGGGACCCCCACGCAATTTTTCTTTAATTTTTGGTAAGGGGTTCCCCTTAATATTCATACCAGATCCAAAGGGCCTCGTAATGGACTGGGGGGAACCCATGTCATTTTTTTCAATTAGTTTTATCTATGTTGTCAAGACCCAACAATTCTTTACAGCCGCAATCAGTTTTAAATGACTTTTTTCTGATGAAATGTCATTATTAAATCACTGCTCCCGAAAAAACTGCCATTTTTAAAACTTTTTTTTTGCATTGATACATGTCCCCTGGGGCAGGACCCAGTCCCCAAACACTTTTTATGATAATAACTTGCATATAAGCCTTTAAAATGAGTACTTGATTTTTCATGTTAGTATCCCATAGACTATAACGGTGTTCTGCGGCTTTCAAATTTGCCCCGAACACCGCATATTGTTCGGTGTTCGCCGAACAACACCGTTCGCCCATCCCTTAGGTGGAATACCAGGTATATTTAGCTCTGTAAAGGAACATGAGCCTACAGGGCTAGAAGGGAGAACACTGGTAAACAACAAATTGGCAGTCATGTTCCCCCAGCCACAGAGTATTGCCAAGTTGTCTCCAGTGATAATGGGGATGGAGGGGATGATGATTATGATGAGGTCACTGACGCGACTTGGTGCCGGATAGAGCAGAGGAGGAAAGTGAGGGTGAGGCACAACCCCAAAGAGGCATCCATCATGGAAGAGTAGAGAGCGGCCACCCTATTCCACCAGATTGTGGAGCTGTTATCTCTGGCCCACTTTCCACAGCTCAGCTGTTTGGGCCTTTTTTAGCACATGTGCAGCCGATCTCACTGTTGCAATTTGCAAACTTTGCCTCAAGCACATCGAGCATGGTAAAAACACCAGCCATTTGGGTACCACATGCTTGACAAGACATTTAACCTACCACCAGGTTAAATGTCTTGCACATGAAAGCCACAAGTCTTTTCACGCAAGGCTATTCCAGTTCTCTACCATCACGTGGAAGGCAATGTTGTGGCATCGTTGGGCAAGGTAGTCACCTGCAAGGTCCATGTTACTACTGACGCGTTGTCCAGCAAGCATGGTCAGGGATGATATATTTTGTTTATGGCACACTGGGTAACTCTGCTTGCAACTCAGAAGGATGCAGAATGGGGCTCAGTTCTGCAGCTTGTTGTGCCTCAACGTCTCCATACAGCTAGTGGTGATGATGTGAGATTTTTCAGCTGTACCCCCTCCTCCTCCTCCATGCCTACCTCTGCTGAACTGTCCCATTAACTACAAGTAATCTCTAAGCATTCAAGGGGCTATTCAATGGGTCAGGGTGAAAGGTGCCACGCAGTGCTTCAGTTGGTCTGTCTAGGGCACAGGAACCACATGGAGCAGAGATTCTGGCAGCTCTGCAGGGGCAGGCCTAGAGGTGGTTCATGCCACGCTAGCTGGAGTCAGGAACAGTGGTGTGTGATAATGGCACAGACCACCTGTCCGCCCTTATACAGGGAAAGTTGACACATGTGCCATGCCCGACACATGTCCTCAATTTGGTGGTGCAGGGTTTTTTAAATAGGTACCCAGGGTTGGAAGATCTGCTAAAGCAGGCCAGAAGAGTCTATAGCCATTTCAGGTCGTCATACACAGCCAGTGCTCGGTTGACTGAAATTCAGCGGGAATTGCACCTGCCTGTAAACCGCCTGATTTGTAATATGCCCACCAGGTGGAACTCAACTTTTTCAATGCTGCAGCAGCTGCACATGCAGCATAGGGCCATCAACACGTACCTGAGTGAGTATGGCACAACGACAGGCTCAGGATGGGTCGGCTTTTTTTCCCCTCACCAATGGCTGCTGAAAATGATAACGTTATCTGTTTTAACTTGGTCAATGATATATTCCCAAATTTGCCCAATTTTTGTATTTTTGTGTGGTGTTTTGTAGCTCAATAAATTTAATGTTTTTTGCAGATTGTGTTTGGGTAATTTGCCTTCTTTGGGGGAACCTCTTTCTCCTAGTTGTTTTTTTTGCTGAAAAAGGATGCATGCACTGTACTGTCACCATTTGAGGAGGCCACAAGGATGGTGAGCCATGACAATGCATCAGTGACTGTCACATTCCAGGTGTGAGCCTGAGATGTTGAGAGGGTTCCCCTTGCGGCTAAGTGCAGCGCTTCCCTGAAAGTGGTACAGGGAGAGCAGTACCCAGAGAAGCACGGTTTGCAAGGTACTGAGATGAGATTAGCTGGTCACCGTGATGTAGCAGGAACAGGCTGGATGAACTGTAAAGCTGGTGAGCTTGCGGAGCACCAGGTAAGCTTGACAGAGTAGCAACCGGAGACAGAAACGAGATCCAGGCCGGGGGTCATACACGGTAAGATCAGTTCAGATGATGAGATTGGAAAGCCGGGGTCATACACTGGAAGATGGATCTGTAGCCGATAAGTCGATAAGCCAAGCTAAGGTCAGACACGGTGGAGCAAGCCAGAGAGAAGTCAGAAGTACAAGCCAAGGGTAAATCAGGAGATCAGGATCACAGGTCAGAGCAAGCCAGGTAAATAACAGAAGTTCAGCTCCAGCAGCAGGCTTGAATAGACCAGGAAGTAAGTCATGTGATCTGTTCAGGTTAGAAGGAGGAAGTACTGCCCACATTAGTCACACTGTGCACCATGGCGGCCATGATTGTCTTTGGGCTGAATTGCCAGTCCTTCTTCGTCTATTTCCCTGAAAATGACAGAATCCCTGTTGTGTTCCTGCTGGAGCAGACTCTGCATGGCATTGTGGACAGGGCACTCGAGGAGGAGGAGGACTTCCTTTCCTCTCAAAGCACGCTTTATGCAGACACCATTCTTCCTACATCACACAACACACAAGACATGAGGGAGGAGGAGAAGGATTCTTGCAGCTGTGGAGGCATTGATGCAGAGCAAAACATAGGTCACCCCTTAACAGATGGTTTTCCATCCACAGAAACCTTGCGAGTAGTACGTGGCTGGGAGGAGGCAGTTCCAGATACTGTAATTCTCAGTGACCGTGAGGAGTCTGATTCTCATACCTCCACAAACTTGCGGTGCATGGGCTCCCTCATTCTTCAAAGCTTGCAAAAGGACCCAAGAATATGTGGCATCAAGGAGAAGGATCCTTTTTGTTTGGCAACCCTCCTTGACCATTGTTACAGGAGAATGTCTTGGAACTCATCCCATCCCCACAGAGCGAGCAGAAGATGAAATTGTCAGGGCTGGGCTCAGCCCTTCCTTCTCTGAGTTGGCCACTCAGCTGTCTGCTAATTGCCAGCTTCCATCTCTTCCCACAGTTACTTAGCTGTTGTTGATATCCTGCTCGTCAGTCCTGACTACTAAAGCCATCCAGTCCAGAGGAGCTCTGCCTTCTCCTTGGTCAACATCACAAGAAACATCTCCTGCTTTCCTGTTTAAAGACTGGCTTTGCTGACATCCCTTCTGGGTCTGGATCCTGCTTGCTGTTCCACTTCTTTGATCCCTGACTTCTGGCTTGGCTGACTATCCGTTCCGGTTACTGAACTTTGGCTATGTTTTGACTACGTTTGTTCTTTTTACTTTTTTTTTTATTAAACAAGTGTGATTTAACTGTACTTCTGTCTTGGTCTGATTTCTTGGTTTCTGACAGAAATCTCTTGAGGACACCTTAAAGAGGAGTTTATGTAACACCTTTCCCGACTCTGGTAGGTTACATTCTGGTGGAAAACGTAATTTTGAGTCTTCTGTTGGTCAAGAGACGAGCGGTGGAGAAGAAGGTCACCTCAGTGATGCATTTAAACATTTTTTTAGTCCTCAACGCCCAGGACTGTCAGCTTCCATGTTCCATCAGTGATGATTTACTGGGTTACAGGGTCATGAGAATAGACCACTGGCCAGAACTTGCCCTGCATCCAGTGTGCTTTCCGAATGAGCATTCAGTGCTTCCGGAGGTTTTGTGACAGATAAGAGAGCACGTCTGTCCACCGACTTTGTGGACCAGCTAACATTTATGAAAATGAATCAGTCCTGAATTAGCAGCAGCTATCAAGCCCCTGATGCCTATGTCGCTGATTACGTGCTTTCTGGATCACAAATCTATGAAAGACTGTCTAGGCTGCCAAGCTTTGTGGGTGTTGATTTCATCTGGATGAAATGTAAGTTTCATGGGCACAATTAACACCCAAGGACCAATTTTTCCACACCTGGTTGACAGGTGCATATCATGGCAATTTATATCAGCAAGGCCAATTCTTGCTTTCATCAAGAGTACCTCTATAGGGTTATGGTGTGAAGGCACCACTGACACCCAAAGACCAATGTTTCCGCAACTGTTTGAGCAGGGCATCAAATAAAATTTTTTGACAGCAAGGTCAATTCTTGCTTTCATCAAGAGTACCTCCATAGGGTTATGGTGTGAAGGCACCACTGACACCCAAAGACCAATTTTTCCACACCTGTTTAACAGGCGCATATCATTTCAATTTTTGACAGCAAGGCCAATTCTTGCTTTCATCAAGAGTACCTCTACTGGAAGTGCACATACCCGTATTCTCTCTAGAAGAAAAATAAAAAGTCACTTATGAGAAATAGGTTGTTTGCTGGCCTGTGTAAATAGAACCAATTTTCTTAGGGAGGCATATCATTTGCACAACAAGGATGCCTATGACTGCAGTGTCTCCAAAATGTCAGTGGTTGTACACTTTTTGCACAAGCTATGCTTTGATTTCAGCGATCTGTGTAAAGGTTTGAGAGCTGTTATTTTCAGAGTGCTGGTCATTTCTTCTACATTAGATTTTATTTACCTTCTATGCCCCTATTGTAGAGATTCCTCTCACTTCCTGTAGCAACCATACAGGAGTGTATGTAAACCCCAACCCCCCACTGCTATATGGCATACATTGGTGTCAGTAGAAGTGTTAAAGCAGTAGTAAACTGCAGTTGAAGAAAAAATCCCCTTCAAGGCAATGGCATAATGTGCTAGTATGAACTGCATACTAGCACATTATGAGAGACTTACCTTAGAATGAAGCCCTCCAGCACCACGCTGTCACCACTGAGAGTGCTGACATCTTCCCACAGTCTTTCTTCCAGGTTTGTGTCCTATGGCTACATGAGTGGTAGGGGGTGAGATGATGTTACTCCCCGGGCGGGATCTGCTGTTTACAGCACGGGCTCTGAAGGTCCGGCACCAGTGGCGCCACCCCCCTAATCCATGTGTCCAGCCCCCTAATCTTCATGCAGGGTGCCGGATGCATGGATTTCAATGGTTTTTTTTTTTTGTTGGAAGACCACGATTAGAGCCTGAGGCTTTAAAAAACAGCCCAATTGTGTGACAATAGCAAATTAATATTCACTATTGTCTTCCTGATTCTCCTCCCGGCCAATCAGAAAGAGTTTCCTGAGACCCGATTGGCCATGGAGTCTTAAGACCCGCTTCCTGTTCAGCCGGGAGGAGAAGCATTGTGTGTTCGGCCGGGAGGAGAAGTCCCAGCTCTTCCCTCGGCTTGAGCGAGGAGCAAGAGCCCTACCCCTCATCCTTGATATCTCCTAAGGTAAGGCCACCTTCCCGTCCGTCTCCCGCAGGTGGCAGTGAGAGTGAGGTTGTTTGCTACCCCCCCAAATTATTGAGCACCAGCCACCACTGTCCTGCACTGTATGTTGGACCTTCAGAGCGCATGTGACGGTAAAGTCACCGGCTGCGTGCACTCTGAATATCTCCTAAATTGTGCAAGTTTAGGAGATATTCACATTATCTACAGGTAAGCCTTACTACAGGCTTGCCTGTAGGTACAAGGGGTAGAACAGACTTTACTACCACTTTAAAATCATGGAACTTGTGCAAATGTCAAGAAAGTATATTAGAGAATCCATATTACTTTACTGTTATGGGGAACTCAACGTTCATACCAGGATTAATCTAAAAAAAAAATTGATAAACAGGGTAAGGTGGGATTTTGATCACTAAGGGATTTCTTGAAGCAAAAGGTGATCTTATCTATTTGATATGCTTGGAGAACATCAAGGATTTACCAACAACTTCTATTATTCTTAATTACCTAGATAATTTGTTTCATGGGCATGATAAAGGAGTGTCTCATTAGTAAAGGTCAAGTTAGGCAGGCCATACACAGTGCAAATTTATTTCCTGCAACTACAGGTTGCAGGAAAGAAATTCACACGTTTCCCCCCATCAACACAGACAGTACCGGCAGGGGAATCCCTCCTGCTGAGCAATTGTCTGCTCCTGGAGTGGGGGAAGCTGTCCCCATTGGGAGAAGACAGTGGATATCACTACAGCAGCCACTAGCGATAATCGTAAGAGAATCCGGCAGGCTGGTTATACCCAAGCTGATGGATCGATCAACTTGATACATTTAGCCTGCCCATTAACGATTCAAATTGTCTATGGCCGTCCTTATGTTTTATTCTGGAAAATCTCCCAGGTAATAAGTAGACATGTGCAATCAGTTTTGTAACGAATTGAAATTCGGCTGAATTTTGCATCTTTTGGACATTCAGATGCATCCAAATGTCCGAAGAAATAAAATAACGAATTTCAATGAATATGAAAGAAATTGTAACAAAATTAACAAATGAATTTGTCATGATTCATTACTGTATTTTTCGCTCCATAATATGCACCTTACCACAAGACACACCTAGGTTTTAGAGGAGGAAAAGAGAAAATAAATATTTAGAGGAGGGAAAAAAAATGGAGGGGGGGGTTTAGACACACTCACTGATTCTCCAGTTAGGATCTACTACCATGTGTCCGCTGTAGTGTGTGTGTACTCCAATATGGCATCTGTCTTGCACATACACACAAAGTCCTTTCACAGTGCTCTGTGTGTGTGCATAGCATCGGGTGGAGTATAGACGGGGCTGCTGGGGCAGGCACAGCAAGGATAGGAGGGATCTTCGGGAGGAGGAGCCGAGTCACTGGCCGGTTCAACACACTGTGCTGTGCACTCGTATTTCTGTATCTCTCAATATCTCACTCATAGGCTTTGTACAAGTGAGATGTTGAGTAAATGGATTGGCTCAGCACAGTGACAGTGCACCCGCTCCCAGCCACAAACTCCTGGGACTCCCAGTCGGGCAGCAGGTGGTGCTGGCCACACCAGCAATCAGCTATGATGACAATTTAAAGACTGCGGGCAGCAGGTGCGAGCCACGCTGCTGCTAACAAAGCACTTCCTAGCACTTCCAGCAGCTTCCCCCTAGATCTGACTGGCCCTGATGGGGCCCCATGTGCATCTGGGGTCCCTGAGCTGTGCCCAGGTGTGCCCACTTGATAAGACGACCCTGATGCAGCGGCGACGGGGAAGGGAGGCCTAGTCAATATTCGCTCCATAAGATGCACAGACATTTCCCCCCCTTTTTTTTTGGGGGGGAGAATTGCGACTTATGCCCCGTACACATGATCAGACTTTCCGACAACGAAACCGTGGATTTCTGTTCAAAGGATGTTGGCTCCAACTTGTCTTGCATACACACGGTCACACAAATGTTGGCCAACAATTACGAACATGGGAACATGGTGACGTACAAGACGTACGACGAGCCAAGAAAAAAGAAGTTCAAAAGCCAGTGCGGCTCCTTCTGCTTGATTCCGAGCATGCGTGAACTTTTGTGTGTCGGACTTGTGTACACACGATCGGAAATTCGGACAACAAAGTTTTGTTGGAGGAAAATTTGAGAACCTGCTAGCCAACATTTGTTGGCGGAAAATCCAATCGTGTGTACAGGTTATTATGGAGCGAAAAATAAGTTACTGTATTTATCGGCGTATAACACGCATAGGCGTATAACACGCACATTCATTTTAAGAGGGAAGTTTCAGGAAAAAAACTAAAATTTTAAATAAGGAACTTTGACGCAAAATAAGGGTCAGTGCCCATCTGCAGCCTCACCATTGCCATCAATGCAGCCTGATCAATGCCCATCTGCAGCCTCACAAGTGCCATCAATGCAGCCTCATCAGTCCACATCAATGCAGCCTCACCAGTCCACATCAATGCCGCAGCCTCACCATTGCCATCAGTGCAGCCTGATCGATGCCCATCTGTAGCCTAGAGGGGACAGGGAGGGGGTGGGACGAGCGCAGACAGATTACATACAGTGAGAATCTCCTATGATAGACAGAACAGTGGTCCAATGGCGGCCCAGGAGACGGGACTTCCTATTACAGAGGCCACCAAGTAAACAGGAGTTTCTCACTGTATGTAATCTGACGGCGCTCGTCCCACCCCCCTCCCTGTCCCCTCCGAGGCAGCTAAAATTGAAGTATTGGCGTATAACACGCACACGCCATTTGCACCCAATTTTCATGGTGAAAAAGTGAGTGTTATATGCCAATAAATACAGTAATTCATTAAAGGTTAATTCATTAATGAAACAAAAGGTCAACTCGTAGTAAATCTTACAGTCCAATCAGCTGATTAATTTTGTGCTGGAGGTTGGATCACTGGCAAAGTGCATTCCTGAAAACTGAGTAAGAAGGGTGTTGTGCTGTATTTGAGCATAGGAGAAGAGATATTGTCACTGTGGGGGTCATTTACTAGCGCCGATAAATGATCCTGCAGTCCCAGAAAATAGCGCCCAATTAAGGCCAATTAAGACTTCAGCTCTCAGAAACTGGGCGCCGCCATGCCATGCAATGCCAAAGTAATGCAAATGAAAAGCAGCGCTATTGTCGGCAAACGAGGGGAAGTCAATGGGGCTCGAACCTGCAAAATCCAAAGTTCTCACTGAAGGCTTATATGGAAGTTATTTGCCATAAAAAGTGTATGGGGACCTGGGTCCTGCCCCAGGGGACATGTATCAATTGGGAAAAAAATGTTTTTAAAATGGACATTTTTTCAGGAGCAGTGATTTTCACAATGTTTAAAGTGAAACAATAAAAATTAAAAATTCCTTTAAAGATCGTGCCTGGGGGGTGTCTATAGTATAACTGTAAAGTAGCGCACCTTTCCTGTGTTTATTACTGTACCGCAGCAAAATTACATTTCTAAAGGAGAAAATTTAATTAAAAATTGCTTGCGGCTGTAATGGATTGCCAGTTCTCAGCAATATAGAGTAAAGATCAAAGAAAAAAACGGTGTAGGTTCCTCCTACCAGTCCATACCAGGTCCTTCAAGTCTGGTATGGATATTAAGGGGAACTCCACACCAATTTAAAAAAAAAAAATAGCGTATGGGTCCCCCCCCAAAATCCATATCAGACCCTTGTCCGAGCAAGCAGCCTGGTAGGTCAGAAAAGGGAAGGGACGAGTGAGCGCGCCCCCCTTCTGAACCATACCAGGCCACATGCCCTCAACATGGGGAGGGTGCTTTGGGTTGAGACAAGGGCCTCACCTCCACAACCCTTGCCCTGTGGTTGTGGGGGTCTGTGGGCGGAGGGCTTATCGGAATTTGGAAGCCCCCCATGTGAATGGGTATCGGGTACATTTTATCCCTTGACATTCACCAAAAAAAGCTGTGAAATGTGACAAAAGGCAATAGCCGTTTTTTGACAATTCCTTTATTAACCAGTTACCAACCGGCCCATAGCCGAATGACGGCTGCAGGGCGGTTGGATAACTCTGGGAGGACGTACTATGACGTCCTTCCAGAATTCCCCTCTCGCGCGCCCCCTGGGGCGCATCACGGATCCCGGTAAATGGCCGCTGATCGCGGCCGTTTACCATGTGATCACGCCGTCAAATGACGGCGCGATCACATGTAAACAGACCGGCGTCATCTGATGACGCCGGTTCCTCTCCTCCCCTCCTGTGTACCGATCGGTACACAGTGAGCGGGGAGGGAGATGGATGGATGTCTGCAGCGCTGTGGGCTGTATGTGTAGTGCCCACAGCGCTGCACAGAGACATCCATCCATCCATGCTCAGCCATCCCTCACTACTATGCAATGCTGTGCAATACTCTGCAATACCCCCACAATACTCTGCAATACTCCCACAATACTCTGCAATGCTGTGCAATACTCTGCAATACCCCCACAATACTCTGCAATACCCCCACAATACTCTGCAATGCTGTGCAATAATCTGCAATGCCCCCACAATACTCTGCAATGCTGTTCAATACTCTGCAATGCCCCCACAATACTCTGCAATGCTGTGTAATACTCTGCAATGCCCCCACAATACTCTGCAATGCTGTGCAATACTCTGCAATACCCCCACAATACTCTGCAATGCTGTGCAATACTCTGCAATGCCCCCACAATACTCTGCAATGCTGTGCAATACTCTGCAATACCCCGCCATACTCCGCCATACCCCGTCATACCCCGCAATACCCCGCCATACTCCGCAATACCCTGCCATACCCCGCCATACTCCGCAATACCCCGCCATACTCCGCAATACCCTGCCATACCCCGCCATACCCCGCCATACCCCGCCATACTCCGCCATACCCCGCCATACTCCGCCATACCCCGCAATACCCCACCATACCCCGCCATACTCCGCAATACCCCGCCATACTCCGCAATACCCCACCATACTCCGCAATACCCCGCCATACCCTGCCATGCTGAGCCATGCTCAGCTGTACTCGCCCTCTGTATGTGGCCAGGCTGTGGAAGTCTCACACATGGGGTATCGCCGTACTCAGGAGGAGCAGGAGAATCTATTTTGGGGTGTCATTTTTGGTATGTACATGTTATGTGGTAGAAATATTGTATAAATGGACAACTTTGTGTTTAAAAAAAAAAGCGTTTTAACCACTTCCCGCCCGCCGGCCGTCATACAACGTCCTTGACTTTGTGCGGAGATATCTGAATGATGGTTGCAGCTACAGGCATCATTCAGATATCAGCTTTTTCAGCCGGCGATTCCCTACACCATGAGAATGATCATAGCAGCTGTTCCACTGCTTGATCATTCTTACGGGAGGCGAGAGGGGACGTCCCCCCTTCCCGCCGCCTTGCGGTGCTTCTACCGACTCACCGCTACGATCGAAGCCAGGATCTTTTTTTTTTTTTTTTAATTTCAGGCTTCCCAGCCTAGAGGTGAGATGTGGGGTCTTATTGACCCCATATCTCACTGTAAAGGGGACAACTTCAAAAAACTCACCATGCATCTTTCTAAATACCTTGGAATGTCTTCTTTCCAAAAAGGGGTCATTTGGGGGGTATTTGTACTTTTCTGGCATGTTAGGGTCTCAAGAAATGAGATAGGCCGTCAGTACTTCAGGTGTGATCAATTTTCAGATATTTGCACCATAGCTTTTGGACTCTATAACTTTCAAAAAGACCAAATAATATCCACTGATTTGGGTTATTTTTACCAAAGATATGTAGCGGTATAAATTTTGGCCAAAATATATGAAGAAAAATTACTAATTTGCAAAATATTATAACAGAAATGAAGAAAAATGTATTTTTTTACAGATTTTTCGGTCTTTTTTCTTTTACGGCGCAAAAAATAAAGAACCCAGCAGTGATTAAATACCACCAAAAGAAAGCTCTATTTGTGTGAAAAAAAGGACAAAAATTTCATAAAGATACAGTGTTGCATGACTGAGTAATTGTCATTCAAAATGTGAGAGCACCAAAAGCTGAAAATTGGTCTGGTTAGGAAGGGGGTTTAAGTGCCCAGTTGTCAAGTTTTTAAAAATGTCTTCTTCTTTCCCCCCGCTTCTTCCTCCATCTTCCTCCGGTCTTCCTTCGGTTTTCTCCTTCTTCCTCCAGCTTCTTCTTCCCCCGCTTCTTCCTCCATCTTCCTCCACTTCTTCCTCTGGTCTTCTCCATCTTCCTCCGACTTCTTCTTCCCCTGGTCCGTCCTCCGGTCTTTCTTCTCTGATGCTCCCGCTGAACATCCAAAAAACGAACCTCCTCCGATGCTGCGATGGGGCAGATGGCGTCACTCTGAGAATTCCGCACCATAATAGTTACATAGTTACATAGTTACATAGAAGGTGAGGTTGAAAAAAGACACAAGTCCATCAAGTCCAACCTATGTGTGTGATTATGTGTCAGTATTACATTACATATCCCTGTATGTTGCGGTCATTCAGGTGATTATCTAATAGTTTCTTGAAGCTATCAATGCTCCACCGCCTGTGGAAGGGAATTCCACATCCTTGCCGCTCTTACAGTAAAGAACCCTCTACGTAGTTTAAGGTTAAACCTCTTTTCTTCTAATTGTAATGAGTGGCCACGAGTCTTATTAAACTCTCTTCTGCGAAAAAGTTTTATCCCTATTGTGGGGTCACCAGTACAGCATTTGTAAATTGAAATCATATCCCCTCTCAAGCGTCTCTTCTCCAGAGAGAATAAGTTCAGTGCTTGCAACCTTTCCTCATAACTAAGATCCTCCAGACCCTTTATTAGCTTTGTTGCCCTTCTTTGTACTCGCTCCATTTCCAGTATGTCCCTCCTGAGGACTGGTGCCCAGAACTGGACAGCATACTCCAGGTGCGGCCGGACCAGAGTCTTGTAGAGCGGGAGAATTATCGTTTTATCTCTGGAGTTGATCCCCCTTTTAATGCATGCCAATATTCTGTTTGCTTTATTAGCAGCAGCTTGGCATTGCATGCCATTGCTGAGCCTATCATCTACTAGGACCCCCAGGTCCTTTTCCATCCTAGATTCCCCCAGAGGCTCTCCCCCCAGTGTATAGATTGCATTCATATTTTTGCCACCCAAATGCATTATTTTACATTTTTCTACATTGAACCTCATTTGCTATGTAGTCGCCCACCCCATTAATTTGTTCAGGTCTTTTTGCAAGATTTCCACATCCTGCGGAGAAGTTATTGCCCTGCTTAGCTTAGTATCGTCTGCAAATACAGAGATTGAACTGTTTATCCCATCCTCCAGGTCGTTTATGAACAAATTAAATAGGATTGGTCCCAGCACAAAACCCTGGGGAACCCCACTACCCACCCCTGACCATTCTGAGTACTCCCCATTTATCACCACCCTCTGAACACGCCCTTGTAGCCAGTTTTCAATCCATGTACTCACCCTATGGTCCATGCCAACGCACCTTATTTTGTACAGTAAACGTTTATGGGGAACTGTGTCAAATGCTTTTGCAAAATCCAGATACACCACGTCTACGGGCCTTCCTTTATCTAGATGGCAACTCACCTCCTCATAGAAGGTTAATAGATTGGTTTGGCAAGAACGATTCTTCATGAATCCATGCTGATTACTGCTAATGATATCATTCTTAATATTATTGAAACCCATGGATTGAACCTTTGAAGATAGCAGGGCATACCACTACGCTATGGAGATGAGCACAATCATACATAGAAAATACTATTACTAATGTTTGATTCTTTTCATTCTATACAAAAATGTTTTGCATTTGAGGCATTAATATTATGGTACCAACCATGCTCATATGCCATTGGGTAGGGATGAGCCGAACACCCCCGGCTCGGTTCGCACCAGAACTTGCTACCAGGCCAAATATTTGTGCAAGCACCGTTAAAGACTATGGGACACGAACACGAAAAATCAAAAGTGCTCATTTTAATGGCTTATATGCAAGTTATTGCCATAAAAAGTGTATGGGGACACGGCTCCTGCCCCAGGGGTCATGTATGAATGCAAAACATTTTTTGAAAACGGACGTTTTTTCAGGAGCAGTGATTTTAATAATGCTTAAAGTGAAACAATAGAAATTAAATATTCCTTTAACCACTTGCTTACTGGGTACCTAAACCGCCCTCCTGCCCAGACCAATTTTCAGCTTTTAGCGCTGTCGCTCTTTGCATGACAATTGCGTGGTCATACAACACTGTAACCAAATGACATTTTTATCATTTTCTTCCCACAAATAGAGCTTCCTTTTGGTGGTATTTGATCACCTCTGGGTTTTTTATTTTTTGCTATACAAATTAAAAAAGACCAAAATTTAAAAAGAAAAAATACAAAACCATTTTATATTTTGTTAATAAATTTTGCAAACAGGTAATTTTTCTCCTTCATTGATGTACGCTGATGAGGCTACACTGATGTACACTGATAGGCTGCACTGATGGGCATCAATAGGCTACACTGATGGGCACTGATAAGGCGGCACTGATGGGCACTAATAGGTGGCACTGGTGGGCACTCTTGAGGTGGCACTGGTGGGCACTGAGAGGTGGCACTGATGGGTGGCACTGACGGGCAGCACTGAAGGGCATTGATAGGTGGCACTGAAGGGCACTAATAAGTGGCTCTGATAGGTGGCACTGATAGCTGTCACTGATGGGCACTGATAGGTGGCAGTTATGGGCACTGATCAGCACTGATCAGCACTGGTAGGGGACACTGATAGGCAGCACTGCTAGTTGGCACTCGTGGGCATTGATAGGTGGCACTGATTGCTGGCACTTTTATGTTCTGGTGGGCACTGATTTGTGGCACTGCGGGCACTGGCAGGTGGCACTGGCAGGCGGTACTGGTGGGCACAGATGAGGCAGCTTCGCCTTTTCCTCTTTGGGACCAATGTCCCTTCAAAAGAAGCCAGCGATCGGCTTTTTTTTCTCCTCACGCTGGCAGCGTGAGAAGAAAAAAAATAAGGATTACCGATCTTCTGTTTACATCACGTGATCAGCTGTCATTGGCTGACAGCTGATCACGTGGTAAGGGGCCGGGATCCCCTTACTCCAATCTGTGATCACCCAAGTCTCATTGACTCAGTGATCACAGCACGAGCCCACGGGGGGGCACACGGGGAGCGTGCAAAGGGGAGGACATATATTGACGGCCTCCCAGCAAAGTAGATCTGCGCTGTAGCCATCATTCGGCTACAACGTGGATCTGAAGCGGTTAAATATCTTGGGGGGGTCCTTAGTATGCCTGTAAAGTAGGGCATCTTTCCCATGTTTAAAAGTACCGCAGCAAAATGACATTTCTAAAGGAAAAAAATGTCTTTTAAAACTGCTTGTGGCTGTAATATATTGTCAGATCCTGGCAATATAGATAAAAATCCTTGAAAAAAAAAACGGTGAGAGTTCCCCCCAGTCCATTACCAGGCCCTTTGTGTCTGGTATGAATATTAAGGGGAACTGCGCATCAAAATAAAAAAAAATGCGCAGGGGTCCCCCCAAAATCCATACCAGGCCCTTCAGGCCCATCAGAATGCATGTGCCTCCACTGTGGGGACACTTATAAGTTAGTGTTAGGTACCACAGATGCCAGGGTGCCTTGTCGAGGCTCTGTGGCTTACATTTGCAAATGTGTGCAGACTAAACCCCTGCTTTTAACGCATACTGTTAGACAGGTTATTTGGTTGTCTGCGGGCTGGTGGTAAGTTAAGCTTGGTTCTTCCCTTGGATTTATCCTTGGTCTTGTTTATACCTGTTGTTAGCCTTCCAATGGTTCTTACTGCGATAGCCAGATATAGATGGGGGGCAAGTGGCGTCTTTTTTGTATCACTGTCGTGTTTTTTGGTCAGGCGATGCACTGACACCTTTGCAGCCATTGTGCTATATGCTGTGTGTTTAGTGTGCCCCTGTACCTTTAAGAAGGGGTGGCTCCCCTTCAGTCCACCTGCTCTCACCTATCCATCAGAATGCATGTGCCTCCACTGTGGGGACACTTATAAGTTAGTGTTAGGTACCACAGATACCAGGGTGCCTTGACGAGGCTCTGTGGCTTACACATGCATTTGCAAATGTGTGCAGTCTAAACCCCTGCTTTTAACACATACTGTTAGACAGGTTATTTGGTTGTCTGCGGGCTGGTGGTAAGTTAAGCTTGGTTTTTCCCTTGGATTTATTCTTGGTCTTGTTTATACCTGTTGTTAGCCTTCCAATGCTTCTTATGCCCCGTAAACACGGTCGGACTTTGTTCGGACATTCCGACAACAAAATCCTAGGATTTTTTCCGACGGATGTTGGCTCAAACTTGTTTTGCCTACACACGGTCGCACAAAGTTGTCGGAATTTCCGATCGCCAACAACGCGGTGACGTACACCACGTACGACGAGACTAGAAAAGGCCGGTTCAGAACCAAGCGCGGCACCCTTTGGGCTCCTTTTGTTAATCTCGTGTTAGTAAAAGTTTGGTGAGAGACGATTCGCGCTTTTTCAGACTCGTGGCTTTCAGATCGTTTTCTGCCGTTCAGTTTGTGCTTGTGGGTTTGTATCTGCTCTTCAGTGCGTGCAGTCAGTTCATATCAGAGTTTTCTGTGTGATCTTGCCTGCTCGTTGCTGTTTTTCAGGTCGCTCTTCACAGGCCTTGCTGTTCTTCAGTGCGTTCTGTTACTTCGTTCTGAGCAGCCGACCGTTTTCTAGCCATGTTTCGTATGCGTACTCCTCGTAGAGTTCGTGCTGTGCGGGGGCTTGGTGTTGGGGTCCTGACCTTGACACAAGTCCAGTCCATGAACAGGGTGGGGAGGAGTTCATGGACCAAGAATTGGTTGCTTCAGCGTGACCAGTTCTCTCATATGCCTTTGCTCCGTGAGATCTGTGAGAATAATCCTGATGATTTCAGGAACTTTCTCCGGATGACGGACCCCGTGTTTCACCGTTTGTTGGCTTCGCTGACCCCTTATATTAGCAGGCAGGATACCTGCATGAGGCAAGCCATCACTCCGGAGCAGAGGTTGGTCGCTACCCTGCGGTACTTGGCGACAGGGAGAAGCCTGCAGGACCTCAAGTTCTCGACAGGCATCTCCCCCCAGGCTCTTCTTTGTGGACATTTACTGCTTGTGTTTGTTTGAGCTGACCCTGACAGAAATGTGTGGAGTGCAGAAAATGTCGTGATTGTGTAACCTTATACAAAGCACTGTTGGCTGTTATTTACTAAATGCAAAGACACTTTTCACTACAAGTGCACTTGCAACTGCACTGAAACTGCACTTGTAGTGCAAAGAGGATTTGCCCTTAGGAAATTACCCCCATTTTCTCATAAAACAACAATTACATCACCCCAAAAGTGTTGTAGTGTTGAGACAATAATCCACACATTCTTGATGAGCAATCTTTTTAATACCAGCACAATCACATGTGCATTTACCAAAGGTTTTTCTGACAAACCAACATGTTTGTTGTATAACAATTTTTGTGGTGTCATTATCCAAAATCAAAATGTGCATTTTATCGAAAACAGGCCTGTGTAAAACCCACAAAAAAAACACAAATTTTGATCTTACAAAGTTCACATTTGGTAGAACTTGAAGCCAATATCAGACATGAGTATTTAGGAACTGGGTTTGAAATTGCGTTCAGATGGGGGGAAATCACCCCAGGAAAAGCCAAATTTGAAAGATGCACACAAATTTCACAATGTCAACATGTGTGACCTGCCATCACGGGGGATCAAGGGACGTGTTTTGGGGAGAAAGCCCTTCCTCACCGCTACTTTATTATTGAGGAAGGGGTTGCACCCCCAAAACGCGTCCATTGATCTCCCGTGATGGCAGATAGCACATGTTGGCACACTGTGTGCATCCTCCAAATTTGGCTTTTGGAAAAATCACAAAAACATTTAGCACATTGTAGCACACAAAAGAAGAAAGTGATTTGGAGGGGCTTTAAACTCGCCCCAAAACATAAATGATGTTTTTATATTTTGGAATAACATCATTGATGTTTTGCTTGATGATTTCCAATTGTAAATTACACCCCATGAACTCCCCGATCACGATCTGGGCACTTTCTGATGTGAAAGGATCTTCATCCACAACCTCACGATCACCTAAAAAGAGAGGAACCCAAAATAAATTAGGTCTAAAAAAAATGCCGCCATCCATCTCTTATCGGAGCCTGTGGTCGCAGACACTCACCTGTTGTGGTGACTAGTTCCACCACGTCTTCTTCCTCCTGCTCATCTTGTGTTGGGGGGATTTCCCCTTCTTCCAGAGGGGGGGGGTCTCTGGTCTCCTCGGATGAGGGGTGTCCTCCGAGTCTTTTCTCCCCTATGTAAAACAAAAATGGTATAATTAGCACACAGATATTTGATGGCAGAACTAGAAATAGGAAACATTGCTTGGAAGTGGGGTTAGGGTGACCACATTTCCAAACTGCCATTTAGGGATACCCCCCCACCTTCCTAAAAATCAGCTTGTGCTGTAACGAATCACAGCACAGCTGGGGCGGCGGGTGCACGCTTTACCCAGAAGCACTGATCATGCCCCTCAAAAAAGGCCGCCGCGTCGCCACTTTACTCACTGACAGTACTTGTCCTGGCCGGCCGAGACCCGTTTTACCTTGTACCAACGGCTCTACAGTGATTACATGCACGAGGCGGGATTTATGATTTCTCCAATCACAAGAAGGGGGTGGGGATTGTGCCTCTCTAGATATTCCCTTCCAGGACAAGTACTGTCAGTGAGTAAAGCGGCGATGTGGCGGCCTTTTTTGGGGGCATCAGATCAGCCCTGGGGGTGGGTGGCAGTGTCAGTTTCATTCCGGGACACTGTATTGCCCTGGAATGAAGGTGCCCGGGACAGACCTGCAAAATGCGGGACTGTCCCGGGCAATCTGGGACACGTGGTCACCCTAAGTGGGGTACAATGATCTATTTTAGCAGAGTTCCAAGATGTAGCATTTTTAGTGTCCTTTGTCAAGCTGAAATACTTTACCTGTTTTGTCTAAGCTTCACAGATGGAGACCCCCCCTATAGTATACACTGGAGCACCTGTGTGGCCCCCCTAATAAAAATGGTGTTCTGGGGTCCCACACTAGTGCTCCAGTGTCCAGATGTGAAAACAGCTGCTGAGTGTCCTCTCCTTACACACAATCTAGTTTGCATTTCATTCTAGTAACAAAGCCATCTACACAACCCAATTCTTTGAAGACAAGTATAGGGCCTCAAAATGGTGGCCAAATGCATATGGCCTAAACAATGGTATTTTATAGTCTGAAATAAAAATGTGTGATCCGAACGAATAATGTGCCCATGAACATGAAAGTTGCCATTTTAAACTGTACAACAGTTCCTAAAAGCACATGGAGCAGCACGAACGTAATAAACACAAGAACAATAGGAACACAGCACAACTACTTACTTTTTTGCAGCACTCTCCGGATCTTTCTGTATTGCTCATGTTCTCGTAATTTCAGGTCCGACCACCGCTTCCTGAGCTGATCTTTCGATCGTCGTACCCCGAATTTCCGGTGCAGACTCCTGACCACTTTCGCCATGATCTTGGCCTTTCGGACATTGGGGTTGGGGTAAGGCCCATACTTTCCATCATAGTCGGCCTTCTTCAGGATGTCCACCATCTCCAACATCTCCCCAAAGGACATATTTGAGTCCTTTAATCTCCTTCTGGATTGGGACGTTTCAGGCTCCGGCATTTCCTCCCCCTCCTCCTCCTCGTTGCTGTACTTAGCACGATCCTGCTGTCTATCCGCCATGTGCTCTTCCTCCACTGCGCCGAACGAAAAGGGGCGGGGAATAGAATAGAAAGAACGTCAGGGGCGGGCGGAGTTATACGCATGCGCAGTGTGTATAAATCATAACGCGCGCGTCTTACGTACGATCTGTGAGCGGAGGAAGGAGCATCGGAGACGCCGATCGTGCTAACGAAGGTAGGATATAAACTTGGGCCTATACTGCTTCGAAATTGAAGCCTATATTGTAACAAGATTAGGGGAGTTTGGCCTGACATTAGGGTTTGTCTTGTGTTGTGTCTTGCAGAGAAAATGGATGGGTTCAACGACCACAATTTCCTGCCCCTGTTTATTGACAAGTACAGGGAGCTGCCCTGTCTGTGGCAAGTGAGACACCCCCACTATAACCACAAACAGAAGAGGCAGGCAGCGCTGGAGAAACTGCTGGAGTTGGTAAAGCCGGTGGTCCCCACAGCAACCATCCCTTATTTAAAAGCTAAAATTGGTGGCCTGAGGAGCACTTATCTTAGGGAGCGCAAGAAGGTCACAGATTCCCAGAGATCCGGAGCTGCAGCAGATGACATTTATGTCCCCAGGCTGTGGTACTATGAGAGACTGCGATTTCTGTCAGACCACACTGAAGTCAGGGAATCCCTCTCCACTCTTCCTTCCACTCTTCCTTCCACCCCAGCCGAGGCTTCCGATGTCCAACCTGGGCCTTCCAGCCAGGAAGAAGTGGAGGAGCCCAGCTGGAGTCAGGTATAGCATTCTTCTACAGATTTCTGGGCAATAAATAAATGATGTTTACTAGATGTTATTATTGATCATTAATTGCTGATTCCAAAAAGTGTTTTACATATCAATACACAGTAGTGGGCACCCAAAATTGAGACAAGAATGAAAAATGCTGGGCTCAGAAGGATAGTCTGTTATATTTGTTAACATTCAATTTGCAGCAGTCAGGAGGTGAAAATTGTGTGTGATTGATGTAAAAAAAACTAAAACTATGTTCCTTTTTCATACACAGGAAGACCTCAGCCAGGAGGAGGCTGTGGAATGTGGCAGTCAGGAGGAGGCGGGGATTAGTGTCAGCCAGGAGGAGGCGGGGATTAGTGGCAGCCAGGAGGAGGTGGGGCTAAGTGTCAGCCAAGAGAAGCCTGGGACCAGTCGCAGCCTGACTGAGTCTCAGGTTCCTCCCCTCCGCCTGCCATACAAAAGGGCCAGGAAGGCCACTCCCAGTCCTGTGCAGGATTCAGCATACAGGCTAATCCAGGAGGCTTCTGCGTCCCTGAGAGCCTTCCCCAGTCCTGAAGAGGCCTTTGCCTGCATGGCTGCCACCAAATTGCAGGGCATGCAGGAGGGCCAACACAAGATCTCTGAGGACCTGATTTATAAAGTCCTACGTAAGGGGGAGAGTGGGGAACTGACACACAAGACGGATGTCATTGAGATCGACGATCCTCCTCCTCCTCCTGCTGCCACAACTCCACCACCACAGCCAAAGGCTGGAAGGAAGCGTGGAAGGAAGACCAAAGAGTGATTGCCCTGGGTTCAGTCTGGTCTGACAGAAGATGCAGTCTCTCGTATGACCACAGCCTGGGGACACAGATGTCATCTGCTGCTTTCCGGATCTCTCGGACTTCTGGACCAGACTGCCCTCCCTTAGATATGGACTCCTCAGGCCACTAATTTTGCTTTTAAATAATTGATGTCTGCCCTGGGGGTCCAAGGCTTCGCCCACTTCTGCAGTTTCTCCAGCATTGCCTCCCTCTTTGTTTATAGTTGTGACCCCTTAATAAAATATTTTTAGGTAAATTCTACTCTCCTGTGTGTGTTTTCATCCAAAAAGGACAGTTTGTTAGTGACGATTCAGGTACATTTCTAAAGTACAATGTGAAATTAACAAGGGACAACAACACCAAACAATCTCCTACAGATTAAATAGAACAACATATCAATGGTGTTGTGGGAACTTGTCACAAAAAACACACAAACATTTTCGGGAGTACAAATCAAAATCACCAAAAAAAAATATTAAAAAAGAGAAACACTAAAAAAGATTCTACATTAAAGTCAATAAAATAAAAAAAATATGTTGTCAGATGTGAGAAATCAAAATATATTGAGGGAATCCCGATAAATAGTAACGAAAGAAGTTTGTGAGAAGTGTGTGTGAATATGAGCATCAAAACTACTTAATTCTTGTCACATTATAAAGAAGAAGAGAGTGCGCTGTATTAAACCATTTTGAACATTGCAGCGTGACGAAAGTGCTGTATCCATTACGAACGCTAAGTTTACCAGAACGAGCTGTCCCGTGTCGGAATTTCTTCTGAGCATGCGTGGCACTTTGTGCGTCGGAACAGGCCACACACGGTCGAAATTGACGCGATCGAATTTTATCTCCTGCTGTCCAACTTTGTATGTCGGAAAATCCGATGGAAAATGTCCAATGGAGCCCACACACGGTCGGAATTTCCGACAACACGCTCCGATCGGACAATGTCCATCGGAAAATCCGACCGTGTGTACGAGGCATTACAGCGATAGCCAGCTATAGATGGGGGCAAGTGGCGTTTTTTTTTATATTAAGGGGAACCTTGTGCCAAAATTTGAAAATAAAATGGCATGGGAGTCCCCCTGAAAATCCATACCAGACCCCTTTTTCCAGAAAATAAAGGGGGCGGGCTCTGCGTGTGACGTCAACGGATGGTCATGCCCCATGGCTGTGTAAGAGACGCCAGACAGTGGGGGCCAACACAACGGAGGAAGACGGTGGCGAGGAAGAACACAGCAGTGGAAGAAGTAAGCGGTGGCGGCAGAGATGGAGACAGAAGATGGCAACAAGAGAGACAGCACCAGGAGAAGATGATGGCGGGAGACACGGCTCGGAGGAAAAGACCACTCAGAGCTATTTTACAATAAAGGAATTGTCAAAAAACAGCTATTGTTTTTTTTGTCACATTTCACTTTTTTTTTTTTTTGGTTAATGTGTAGGGGTACAATGTACCATATATCCATTCACATAGGGGAGGCGGGATCTGGGGACCCCTTGTTAAAGGGGGCTTCCAGATTCTGATTAGCCCCCCGCCCGCGGACCCCCACAACCACCGGGCAAGGGTTGTGGGGGTGAGGCCCTTGTCCCCATCAACATGGGGACAAGGTGTTTTGGGGGGACCACAAAGCACCCTCCCCATGTTGAGGGCATGTGGCCTGGTACGGTTCAGGAAGGGGGGGTGCTCTCTTGTCCCCCCCTTTTCCTGCAGCCTGCCAGGTTGTGTGCTCAGATAAGAGTCTGGTATGGATTTTGAGGGGACCCCCACGCAATTTATTTACTTTTGGCATGGGGTTTCCCCTCTGGGTCTATATTAGACCTGGGGGAATCCTAAGCCATTTTTTTAAAAATGTTGGCATGGGGGGTCCCCTCTAAATCCATACTAGACACGAAGGTCCTGGTATAGACCAGGGGGGCCCCATGCAGTTTTTTTGTGATTTTTTTTTTTAACTTTGTGGGGAAGCCGCTGACAGCTGATGAGTCATTGGTTGTTAAGGACGCGGTGGCTGGCTTCCCGGCCCCCAGTTAGCAACCAGCTATATACAGTATTAACATAATAACCGCAAAACACATGAAAAATTGCATCACAAACGCAACAGTTGTGTTTCTGGTGCGGTTCCATTGAAATCTATTACCCGCAAATCGCATGAAAAAAGTCCCTGACCATTTCCAAAAACGTACTGGCTGCAAAACACATAGATGTGAATTAGAACAATAGGAAACCATGTTAAATGGACTGTAGAGTGTTTCTGTAAACTGCAAAACGCACTAAAAAATGCATAGGTGTGAACCTAGGGTCAGGGCCAGTTCACACTGGAGCGATGCGGGAACCCTGCGAATCCAATGTGGGTTCCTGCATTGTATACAACTCACAGGCAGTTCACACTGCCATATTTGAACTGCTGGGAGTGTCAGTAGAAAGCTAATGACGCCCCCAAATCAGTTTGCATATCACAGAGCCAAATTCACCTGCAGACCAAAAAAAGGGTCTTATGCGAGTTTCATCCGAATGCGATGCAAATTCACCCATACAATCTGTATGGCTGAGTTTGCATCACAGACATCACATGTGATTTGCAGTGCTGGGAAAATCGCATCCGATGTCGGACAGCACAGCAGTGTGAACCTGCCCTAAGGCCTCTTTCACACTTGTGCGACTTGTCCTGCAACTCCTGCATCCATAGACCTCAAGATTACACCGGCATTGCTTCAAATCACATCAAATTTGAGGCAAAAAGTGCTGCAAAATCGAGGGATTTTCAGGTCGCACAAATGTGAAAGGGGCCTTATGGACCTCAAGTTGTATACAAAGTCAGCCAAGTGTGAAAGGAATCTAATGAGACTCATTGATAACACCTTTGAATTAGGCCCCATTTGTACTTGTGCAACCAATGCCTGTGTAATCTTGCGGTATATGGACCTCAAGTCGCATAAAAGTCAAGCCAAAATAGTGCAAGGATGAATTTGACCCACTTGCAGGATGCACAAGTGAGGATAGGGCGTAATTCAAAGGTATTATCCATGAATCTCATTAACACTGCTGCGACCTGAAAGTCACACTAGTTTGCTGCCACTTTGCTGCTGCAACTTGGCCCCAACTTCAGGGAATGCCTGTGTAATATTGCGCCCTATGTACCTCAAGTGACACGAAAGTCACACCAAAGTAGTACAGGGACTACTTTGAGGTTGTTGCAACTTGAAGTAGCACAGGTATGAATGGTTATCATTGAGAATCATTTGGTACAACTTGTTATGCAACTCGGAGGTCCAAATTTGCTGGAAAGTCGCCCAACTGTGAAACAAGTCATATATATTTTAATAGAAAGGAGCTCTCATATATATTTGCATAGTCTTTAGTAGGGATGAGCTTCGAGTTTGAGTCGAATGTAAATTTGACTCGAACATCGGCTTTGACCGTTCGTTGAATTGCGAACATTATGGGCTGTTCGCACCAAATTCATGGCCCATCACGGCCCATAATTCACTGTGGCATTGCAGTGCATTGCTGGCTGATGATTGGCCAAGCATGCACTATGACACTGTTCCTGTTATTCTCTTCCTAATATACTTGCAGGCAGGCAGCTGCAGTATTTTCAGTCAGTGTATTGTGTATATATATTCATCCCAGGTGTTGTATATATACACATATATACACTGTATTCAGTTCAGCTAGATCCGTTCCTGTTATTCTCTTCCTAATATACTTACAGGCAGGCAGCTGCAGTATTTTCAGTCAGTGCATTGTGTATATATATGCATCCCAGGTGTTGTGTGTGTGTGTGTGTGTGTGTGTATATGTGTATATATAGGCAGGCAGCTGCTGTATTTTCAGGCAGTGTACTGTATCCTGCGCACAGTGTGCAACTAAAGCTAACTGCAGCCAATTGCTGGTGTTCTCTTCCTAATATACTTACAGGCAGCTGCAGTATTTTCAGTCAGTGTACTGTATCCTGCGCACAGTGTGCAACTAAAGCTAACTGCAGCCAATTGCTGGTGTTCTCTTCCTAATATACTTACAGGCAGGCAGCTGCAGTATTTTCAGTCAGTGTACTGTATCCTGCGCACAGTGTGCAACTAAAGCGAACTGCAGCCAATTGCTGGTATTCTCTACCTAATATACTTACAGGCAGGCAGCTACAGTATTTTCAGTCAGTGTACTGTATCCTGTGCACAGTGTGCAGTGCAACTAAATCTAACTGCAGCCAATTGCTGGTGTTCTCTTTCTAATAATACCTCAGGCAGGCGGCTGCAGTATTTTCAGTCACTGTACTGTATCCTGCGCACAGTGTACAACTAAAGCTAACTGCAGACAATTGCTGGTGTCCTCTTTCTAATATTACCTCAGGCAGGCAGCTGCAGTTTTTTTAGTCAGTGTACTGTATCCTGCGCACAGTGTGCAACTAAACCTAACTGCAGCCAATTGCTGGTGTTCTCTTCCTAATATAATTAGACAGGCAGCTGCAGTATTTTCAGTCAGTGTACTGTATCCTGTGCAGTGTGCAAATAAAGCTAACTGCAGACAATTGCTGGTGTTCTCTTTCTAATAATACTACAGGCAGGCAGGCGATTCAGCTAACTGCAGTATAATCAGTATATATACACATCCCAGCTTTGTGCAGCTACATCTCACTGCAGGCCATTCCTTGTGTACCTATTCCAATACATCAAAGACAGTATGTCTGGAAGGCCAACAAGGAGAGGCAGACAGTCACAGGCCAATAAAAGAGGGCAAGCAGGCTCTGTGTCTAGAGGCAACAGTGCTGGTTGTGGACACGGTGCATCCTCATCAGCACGTGGCCGTGGGGCATGCTTGTCCTTTTTCTCAGCAGCTGGCCATGTTGAGCCACAATATGCCGAAAAGTTGGTAGAGTGGATGACCAAGGCGTCCTCATCCTCCTCATCCTCTGTCCCCAGGCTAGTTTGGCTGCCAATGCAGGTGCCAAAGTGGCCTATTCCTTGAACTCAAGGTCATCATCAGTTACTCCTTCCCTAGCCCCACCGGTGGAGTCAATCAAACTGTTAGACCACAGTGTCGGGTACATGCTGCAGGAGGATGTGCAGCGTTTTGAAGGCTCCGATGATGGTACCCAGCTTGAGGAAGGCAGTAAAGTGAGCCCAGAGAGAGGGGTTGCCCAAGAAGGACAACAAACTGGCAGTCATGTTCCCCCAGCTGCAGCATACTGCCAGGTTTGCTCCAGTGACAAGGAGGGAGGGGATGATGAGTTCACTGACTCTACGTGGGTGCCTGATAGGAGAGAGGAGGAGGAGGCGGAGGAGGAGGAGGCACATCTCCAACGAGGCAGGATGCCCTCCAGGGGCCAGCTTAAGGGCAGCCAACTGACTGCATTACACCGCAGAGCTCTGCAAGTGCAGAGCACTGGTGACTCCGGGCGTTATTCCAAAAGTTCTTCGGTGTGGGCCTTTTTTGAGATGTGTGCAGAAGATCGCACGGTTGCTATTTGCAACATATGTCTGAAGCGTATCAAGCGTGGACTAGACAGCAAGCGCTTGGGCACCACATGCTTAATCAGACATATGTCGAGCTCCCATGCAGACCCACACCAAAGAACAAGGTGGACCTCTCCTTGCTCCTCCTCATCAGCTGGGATCTCCAACCCCAGTATACCTTCAGTCCTCTCAGAAATCTGCACTGAGAGGAATGAAGGTGTAGAATTAGGTGTGCCACTGCCAAGTACTTGCGGGAAATCTGCTATCGGTACACCAACATCCGATTTTAGCAGGCAGATTTCCCTACCCCAGTTGCTCCACCGGCAAAAGAAGTTCGCTCCCAGCCATCCACATGCCCAGTGGTTGAATGCTAGCTTGGCTAAATTGCTAGCACTTCAACTGCTGCCTTTTCAGTTGGTAGACTCTGCCCCATTCCGTGAGTTTGTGGAATGTGCGGTACCTCAGTGGCAGGTTCAGAAAAACACCATCACGGAAGGCGATTCTGGTTCTCTACCGGCATGTGGAAGGCAATGTCCATGCCTCTCTGGACAGGGCGGTCAGCGGTTAGGTGCATATTACCACTGACTCATGGTCCAGCAGGCACAGACAGGGATGTTACCTAGCCTTCACCACGCACTGGGTGATTCTTCTGGCAGCTGGGAAGGATGCAGGACAGGGTGCAGTAGTGTTGGAGGTTGTTTTGCCACCACGCCTCCAAAATTACACTAGTGGTGATTCTGCCACACCTCTCTCCTCCACCCCCTCCTCTTTTTCTTCCTCCATGGCCTCTTCCTGTGCTGATTTGTCCTCTGAACCAGCGGTGCTCTGTAGGCGTTCAAGGGGCTACGCAAGCACGCAGGCAAAAAGATGCCATGCGATGCTTGAGCTGGTGTGCTTGGGGGCCAGGAGCAACACTGGGGCAGAGATTCTGTCAGCTCTGCAGGGGCAGGTTCAGAGGTGGTTGACGCCATGCCAGCTTAAGCCAGGAATGGTGGTTTGCGACAATGGCACCAACCTCCTCTCCGCCCTCCGACAGGGACAACTGACTCATGTGCCCTGTTTGGCTCACGTCCTTAACTTGGTGGTGCAGTGGATCTTGGGCAGGTACCCGGGCTTACAGGATGTCCTGAGGCAGGCCAGGAAAGTCCGTATGCATTTCCGCCGTTCATATAATGCCAGTGCTCGGCTGGCTGACCTCCAAAAGGAAATTAACCTGCCCAAGAACCGCCTCATCTGTGAGATGCCCACCAGGTGGAACTCAACTTTGGCCATGCTGCAGCAACTGCACATGCAGGAGCGGGCCATCAATGAGTACCTATGCGACTATGGCACCAGGACAGGGTCAGGGGAGCTTGTTTTTTTTTTCCCCACGCCAGTGGGCCATGCATGCACTGTCCTGTCACCATTTGAGGAGGCCACAAGGATGGTGAGCAATGACAGTGCATGCATCAGTGACACTGTCCCTCTTGTCCACCTGCTGGAGCACACGCTGCATGGAATAATGGACAGGGCACTTGAGGCAGAACAGAAGCAGGAAGAGGAGGACTTCCTTACCTCTCAAGGCCCCCTTTATCCAGACAGTGTTCCTGAGTGCCTGCCGATCACACAGGAAGAGGAGGAGGAGGAGGATTGTGTCAGCATGGAGGTGGGGCCTAGCACTCAGCATCAGCAGCAGTCTTCAAGGGATCATTTACAGTCCCAAAGAAACCCATGGACTTGTACATGGCTGGGAGGAGGTGGCTGCGGATCATGTCGTCCTTAGTGACCCAGAGGACTGCGGACCGAATGCCTCAGCAAACCTACGCTGCATGGCCTCCCTGATCCTGCAAGGCCTGCGGAAGGACCCTTGTATTCGTGGTATCAAGGCGAGGGATCATTACTGGCTGGCAACCCTCCTTGATCCACGTTAAAAGGGTAAGGTTGAGGACCTTATCTTGCCATCGCAGAGGGAGCAGAGGATGAAACATCTTCGGGAGGCCTTGCAGAAAGGTTTCCAGAGCCTGGGAGGTTCTCCTGGTCCTCCTGGAAAACGTGTTGCTGAGGCTTCGGACAGTCACAGAAGGAGCAGTGGAGAAGGTGTCCGTCTGACCGATGCTTTCAAATTTTTTAGTCTGCAGCCCTAAGGTATGATCAGTTCCAGCAACCATCTCCAGCGTCTGATTCACGTGGTGCAGGAATCCCTAGAGGCAAGATCAGACTTGGACACCTTTCCCAACAAAAATCCTCTGGGTTACTGGGTCTTAAGGATGGATCACTGGCCAGAGCTTGCACAGTATGCAATTGAGCTACTGGCCTGTCCTGCATCCAGCATTCTTTCGGAACGCACATTCAGTGTTGCTAGAGGCTTTGTAACCCATCACAGGGTGCGCCTGTCCGCCAAATTGGTCGATTGGCTGACCTTCATAAAAATGAATCAGTCTTGGATCACCAGCTACCAAGCACCTGATGCTGATGTAACCGAATAATTCTTTTTAATATGAGATCCCTTCAAGACTGCCTATGCTGATGCTGAGTGACTATCCGCTTCCTCCTCAATGTTAATGCTGATAGCTTGTAAGAACATTTTTGGTTCTGGGCACCGTCACCAGTGGCTAAGGCCCAATTTTTCTGTCCCTGTTTAACAGGGGCGCGTAATTACAATTTTTGATGCAATACTTTGCAGCAGGGCTCATTCCTGCACTCCAGCTAGAGTATCTGTGAGGGGTTGCAGTGTTGTGGCACCAGCACCAGTGCCTTAGGCCTGATTTTTCAGCCCTTGTTTTAACAGGGGCATGTAATTACAATTCGTGATCTAATATTTCACAGCAGGGCCCGTTCCTGCGCCCACCAAGAGTAACTGTGAGGCCTTACAGTGTTGTGGCAACACCACCACACCATCCACCACCAAAGGCCCAATTTTTCTGACCCTGTTTAACAGGACCATGTGATTACTATTCTCGATCTAATATTTCACAGCAGGGCCCATTCCTGCGCCAACCAAGAGTAACTGTGAGGGCTTACAGTGTTGTGGCAACACCAACACCTAAGGCCCAGATTTCTGCAGAGTATATAGGGCAGGCCCCTACTTTCAAACATCCAACTTACAAACGACTCCTACTTGCAAACGAAGGAGACAACAGGAAGTAAGAGGAAATCTATCCCTAGGAAGGGGAATTCTCTCCTGTAAGAGTTCCTTGTTTCACTACAAACCCCACATTTTCAAAATCCAATTGTCATTGGGACAGACAGTGAGGTGAAATCTTCTGAACAGGTGCACAGACAGCAAAACAAATGTTACAGGGGTGATAACCCCTCCCTATATTTTCCAAAAAGCTTAAAAAAAGATTCTTTGGCTGGAGCTGCACATAAAAAATGTACAAGAACAAACCTACACTCCCTGTCTTGTTTGCACCGCCTGTATACTGCTGTTCAGAGTATATAGCGCCTGGGGGCCATATTGCCAGGACCAGACTTGACATTAAAGCCGCAAGCAGTTTTTAAATGACTTTTTTACCTTTTAGAAATGTCTTTTTGAGCAGGAACTGTTCTAAACACGGGAAACACATGCCACTATACAGGCATACTATAGACACCCCCCAGGCACGATATTTAAAGGAATATTTCACTTTTATTTTTTCACTTTAAGCATCATTAAAATCACTGCTCCCAAAAAAACAGCCATTTTTGAAACTTTTTTTGCATTGATACATGTCCCCGGGGAAGGACCCGGGTCCCCAAACCCTTTTTAGGACAATAACTTACATATTAGCCTTTAAAATTTGTACTCTTGATTTCTCACGTTCGAGTCCCATAGACTTTAATGGGGTTCAAAAGTTCACACAAACTTTCGGTCCGTTTGAATGTTCTGATGCGAACCGAACCCGGGGGTGTTCAGCTCATCCCTAGTCTTTACTGATTTACATCAGCAGAACAAATGCAGGCAGTGATGTGTGCACATGGGACAGAAGCAAATGTGTGGTGATGCCAAACAAATCAATGAACCCCACATTGAGTAAGCACAAGCACATATCCTACACTTACCCGGCAAATGAGCAGCACTTCCTCTTTGCTAAGGAGGGACCTCGCCATGTCCACCTAGATGCAGATCCTGACCAGCACAGGAACTTCTGGGTGATTACAATGACTCATTTCCAGGTCAGAAGGTGAAACCATGCTCTTTTGATTGCAGCTGCGAATATTTGATCATAACCACTATTCAAATTTTTTTATTTTTGTTTATTTGCAGATATGCGAATCTGTATTCCGACATATAATGATATTTGAAGGTAAAATTAAGGGAGTTCAATAAAAAAAAGGTGTCCCTGGGATAGCAGAAGCTGAATTATAAATGCCCAGTTTGAGCCCTGGTTCACACCGACAGTGGGAGGAAATCGTGCGAGTTCAGCTGAACTCAATTTCATTCCTGCATGTCAGTCCCGACTGCGGAGGGAATTTCAGCGACATCTGTGCAGGTTTCTGCACTGATGTCAATAAAAATTGCACACCGAAGTTGCCAAAAAGTAGTACAGAAACTACTTTTGGAAATTGCGGTGCCGCACCAATTAAAACGGTGCAATTGCCACCAATTTGACATGTCAAATCGAACCAATGTGAACCAGGGCTGACACATACAACACTACCTATCCACCAGCTGAATTGATTACCTGTATTTCTCCATAGCTGATATATATGATTCCACCTTTATCATTTACTTGCAGGTGTGCTGACGAGATTCGTTTTTTTGGTGCACAAATACATATAGAAATTATAAGATATAAAAGATATTGCACTTCCCCAAAATTAATTAAAAAGAAGAAAGAACAGAGAAAAAAAACACAACAAACAAGCTCAATGATATACTTTTTTTTGCCAGCAGAAACAAAATTATGTACATTCATTTACTAGCTTCAAAAAAAATTCTACAGGATATATGGTGCTACATTTAGCAAAACAGTTAGCAATTGGGTTTTAAGGGCCCTGTTCATAGGAGCTTACAATCTAAAATTTGTCTAAACCTTAGAGTGGACACAGCTTTACTTTCAGTGTATAACAGGCAACACATCACATTTTTATCTGCAAGATTATAGAAACATACTTTACAGTCATTAAGCTTACAAAGCATTCCAACATAATATTAAAAAAAGGCACATATTCAAAATAGAACACCCATCACCAGCCCATATTCCACACACATACATACTTGGTGAGTATGTTCTGCTGGAAGCTGCATTTCTGTGTACATTAAGCAAAGCGATCAAAGAGTAAAAGGTCAGCACATGCTCCCAAACCATGTTTGCATGGTCAGACACACGTAATATTGACAGCATGGCCACATAAACCCACTTTTGATTGAAAAAATGCACAAGAATTTCAGCAAACAAACAGCCCTAGTTGGGCATTTGTCACTATGCACAATATCATTCCTTCTCCCCCACAAATCACAGCAAAAAACCTGGCATTCTCAGGCCAAACAAAGCCCCCCTACTGCAGTCCTTTTATATAAGATAGGTTGTATTGTTAGCTAGGGATGAGCCGAACACCCCCCGGTTCGGTTCGCACCAGAACCCGCGAACGGACCGAAAGTTCGCACGAACGTTAGAACCCCATTGACGTCTATGGGACTCGAACGTTCGAAATCAAAAGTGCTCATTTTAAAGGCTAATTTGCATGGTATTGTCCTAAAAAGGGTTTGGGGACCCGGGTCCTACCCCAGGGGACATGTATCAATGCAAAAAAAACTTTTAAAAACGGCCGTTTTTTCGGGAGCAGTGATTTTAATGATGCTTAAAGTAAAAAAAAAAAAAGTGAAATATTCCTTTAAATATCGTACCTGGGGGGTGTCTATAGTATGCCTGTAAAGTGACGCGTGTTTCCCATGTTTAGAACAGTCCCTGCACCAAATGTCATTTTTAAAGGAAAAAATCTCATTTAAAACTGCTTGCGGGTTTAATGTCATGTCGGGTCATGGCAATATGGATGAAAATCAGTGAGACAAACGGCATGGGTACCCCCCAGTCCATTACCAGGCCCTTTGGGTCTTGTATGGATATTAAGGGGAACCCCGCACCCAAATTAAAATAAGGAAAGGTGTGGGGCCACCAGGCCCTATATACTCTGAACAGCAGTACACAGGCGGTGCAAACAAGACAGGGACTGTAGGTTTGTTGTTAAGTAGAATCTGTTTGTAATTTTGAACATTTTTAACGTGTTTAGCTCCAGCCAAAAAATCTTTTCTAAGCTTTTTGGAAAACATAGGGAAGGGTTATCACCCCTGTGACATTTGTTTTGCTGTCTTTCCTCCTCTTCAGAAGATTTCACCTCACTTTTTTGTCCCAATGAAAAATGTTTTTTGAAAATTTGGGTTTTTTTGTGGAACAAGGATTGGAAAGCATCAGTGGAAAGGAGAAATTGTTTTCCCATATTAACTCTTACAGGAGAGAATTTCCCTTCCTAGGGGTAGATTTCATCTCACTTCCTGTTGTCTCCTTCCGTTTGCAAGTAGGAGTCGTTTGTAAGTTAGAGGTTTGAAAGTAGGGTCCTGCCCTATATACTCAGCAGAAATTTGGGCCTTAGGTGTTGCTGTGGCCACAACACTGTAAGCCCTCACAGGGCCCTGCTGTGAAATATTAGATCAAGAATTGTAATTACATGCCCCTGTTGAACAGGAGCTGAAAAATTAGGCCTTAGGCACTGGTGCTGGTGCCACAACACTGCAACCCCTCACAGACACTCTAGTTGGAACGCAGGAACGAGCCCTGCTGCAAATTATTGCTTCAAAAATTGTAATTACACGCCCCTGTTAGACAGGGGCAGAAAAATTGGGCCTTAGGCACTGGTGCTGGTGCCACAACACTGCAACCCCTCACAGACACTCTAGTTGGAACGCAGGAACGAGCCCTGCTGCAAAGTATTGCATCAAAAAATGGAATTACACGCCCCTGTTAGACAGGGGCAGAAAAATTGGGCCTTAGGCACTGGTGCTGGTGCCACAACACTGCAACCCCTCACAGACACTCTAGTTGGAACGCAGGAACGAGCCCTGCTGCAAAGTATTGCATCAAAAATTGTAATTACACGCCCCTGTTAGACAGGGGCAGAAAAATTGGGCCCTAGGCACTGGTGCTGGTGCCACAACACTGCAACCCCTCACAGACACTCTAGTTGGAATGCAGGAACGAGCCCTGCTGCAAAGTATTACATCAAAAATTGTAATTACACGCCCCTGTTAAACAGGGGCTGAAAAATTGTGCCTTAGGCACTGGTGGTGGCGCCCAGAACCAAAAATGTTCTTACAAGCTATCAGCGTGATGATTGAGGAGGAAGAGGATAATTACTCAGGGATAGTCACTCAGCATCAGCATAGGCAGTCTTTGAAGGGATCTGAGATTTCAAAAAAAATTATTCGGTTACATCAGCATCAGGTGCTTGGTAGCTGGTGGTGATCCAAGACTCATTCATTTTTATGAAGGTCAGCCGATCGACCGAGTCGGTGGACAGACGCACCCTGTGATCGGTTACCACGCCTCCAGCAGCACTGAATGTGCGTTCCGAAAGAACGCTGGATGCAGGACAGGCCAGTAGCTCAATTGCATACTGTGCAAGCTCTGGCCAGTGATCCATCCTCAAGACCCAGTAACCCAGAGGATTTTCGGTGGGAAAGGTGTCCAAGTCTGATCTTGCCCCTAGGTATTCCTGCACCATGTAAAACAGACGCTGGCGATGGTTGCTGGAACCGATCATACCTTGGGGCTGCGGACCAAAAAATTGTCTGAACGCATCGGTCAGACGGCCACCTTCTCCACCGCTCCTTCTTTGACTGACCGAAGCCTCAGCAACACGTTGTCCAGAAACAGGAGTTTGTAACCTCCCAGTCTCTGGGAACGCGTTGCACAGACCTTTCTGCAAGGCCTCCCGAAGATGTTTCATCCTCTGCTCCCTCTGCGATGGCAAGATAAGGTCCGCAACCTTACCCTTGTAACGTGGATCAAGGAGGGTTGCCAGCCAGTATTGGTCCTTCTCCTTGATACCACGAATACGAGGATCCTTACGCAGGCTTTGCAGGATCAGGGAGGCCATGCAGCGTAGGTTTGCTGAGGCATTCGGTCCGGAGTCCTCTGGGTCACTAAGAACGACATGGTCCGCAGCCACCTCCTCCCAGCCACGTACAAGTCCATGTGTTTCTTGGGACTGATCCCTTAAAGACTGCTGCTGATGCTGAGTGCCAGGCTCCACCTCCATACTGACACAATCTTCCTCCTCCTCCTCTTCCTCCTCGTCCTCTTCCTGTGTGATCGGCCGGCACGCAGGAACACTGTCTGGATAAAGGGGGCCTTGAGAGCTAAGGAAGTCCTCCTCTTCCTGCCTCTGTTCTGCCTCAAGTGCCCTGTCCATTATTCCACGCAGCGTGTGCTCCAACAGGTGGACAAGGGGGACAGTGTCACTGATGCATGCACTGTCACTGCTCACCATCCTCGTGGCCTCCTCGAATGGTGACAGGACAGTGCATGCATCCCTGATCATGGCCCACTGGCGTGGGGAAAAAAAACCAAGCTCCCCTGACCCTGTCCTGGTGCCATAGTCGCACAGGTACTCATTGATGGCCCTCTGCTGCGTGTGCAGCCGCTGCAGCATGGCCAACGTTGAGTTCCACCTGGTGGGCATGTCACAGATTAGGCGGTTCTTGGGCAGGTTAAACTCCTTTTGGAGGTCCGTCAGCCGAGCACTGGCATTATATGACCGGCGGAAATGCACACAGACTTTCCTGGCCTGCCTCAGGACATCCTGTAAGCCCGGGTACCTGCCCAAGAACCACTGCACCACCAAGTTAAGGATGTGAGCCAAACAGGGCACATGGGTCATTTGTCCCTGTCGGAGGGCAGAGAGGAGGTTGGTGCCATTGTCGCAAACCACCATTCCTGCCTTAATTTGGCGTGGCGTCAACCACCTCTGAACCTGCCCCTGCAGAGCTGACAGAACCTCTGCCCCAGTGTGGCTCCTGTCCCCCAAGCACACCAGCTCAAGCACCGCATGGCATCTTTTGGCCTGCGTACTTGCGTAGCCCCTTGAACGCCTACGGAGCACCGCTGGTTCCGAGGAAGAGGCCATGGAGGAAGAAGAAGAGGAGGGGGTGGAGGAGAGAGGTGTGTCACAATCAGCATTTTGGAGGCGTGGTGGCGGAACAACCTCCAACATTACTGCACCTTGTCCTGCATCCTTCCCAGCTGCCAGCAGAGTCACCCAATGCGCCGTGAAACTTAGGTAACGTCCCTGTCCATGCCTGCTGGACCATGAGTCAGCGGTAATATGCACCTTACCGCTGACCGCCCTGTCCAGCGAGGCATGGACATTGCCTTCCACATGCCGGTAGAGAGCCGGAATCGCCTTCCGTGAGAAAAAGTGGCGTTTGGGTACCTGCCACTGAGGAACCGCACATTCCACAAACTCACGGAAGGGGGCAGAGTCTACCAACTGAAAAGGCAGCAGTTGAAGTGCTAGCAATTTTGCCAAGCTAGCATTCAACCGCTGGGCATGTGGATGGCTGGGAGCAAACTTCTTTCGGCGGTGCAGCAGCTGGGGCAGGGAAATTTGCCTGGTACAATCTGATGTCGGTGTACCAAAAGCAGATTGCCCACAAGTACTTGGCTGTGACACACCTAATTCTACACCTTCATTCCTCTCAGTGCAGGTCTCAGAGAGGACTGAAGGTCTAGTGGGGTTGGAAATCTCAGCTGATGAGGAGCAAGGAGAGATCCTCTTTGTTCTTTGGTGTGGGTCTTTTAGATACGCTTGCCAACGAACTGCATGGCAGGTCAACATATGTCTGGTCAAGCATGTGGTACCCAAGCGGGAGATATTTTGGCCACGCGAGATACGCTTGAGACATATGTTGCAAATAGCAGCGGTGCGATCTGATGCACTCGTCTCAAAAAAGGCCCACACCAAAGAACTTTTTGAATAACGCGCAGAGACTGCAGCGCCCTGCACATGTGGAGCTTTGGGGTGTGATGCAGTCAATGTGCTGCCCTTAGGCTGGCCCCTGGAGGGCATCCTGCCTCGTTGGTGATGTGCTGCCGCCTCCTCCTCCTCCTCCTCCTCCTCCTCCTCCTCCTCCTCTCTCCTATCAGGCACCCACGTTGAGTCAGTGACCTCATCATCCCCTCCCTCCTCATCACTGGAGCAAACCTGGCAGTATGCTGCAGCAGGGGGAGCATGACTGCCAGATTGCTGTCCTTCTTGGGCACCCCCTCTGTCCGCGCTCATGTTACTGCCTTCATCGAGCTCAGTATCGTCATCAGAGCCTTCCAAACGCTGGGCATCCTCCTGGAGCATGTACCCAACACTGTGGTCAAACAGTTCGAGGGAATCCTCATGAGGACATGGTGGAGCTAGGGAAGGAGTCACTGATGACATTGAGCTGAGGGAAGAGGCCGCTGCTTTGCCAGACAAAGCACCCTGGGCATGGGTGAGAGAGGATGAGGAGGATGAGGACGGCTTGGTCATCCACTCGACCAAGTCTTCCGCATGTTGCGGCTCAACATGGCCAGCTGCCGAAAAAAAGGCCAAGCGTGTCCCATGGCCACGTGCTGATGAGGATGCACCGTCTCCACGACCAGCACTAGACACAGAGCCTGCTTGCCCTCTCTTATTGGCTTGTGACTGTCTGCCTCTCCTTCTTGGCCTTCCAGACATACTAATGGCCTGTAGCTGCACTAAGCTGGGATAGAACACCTGTAATTTTCTTCAAGTAGCTTTATATACTGTAACCAGACAAGCCTGCCTGTCAGTAGGAAGATAACAGGAACGGATCTAGCTGAACACTGTGAGCAGGACGCACTGTACTAAATGTAAATAGTCTAGCTGCCTGACCGTGGTACTAATAGGATCAAATAGAACACCTGTAATTTTCTTCAGGTAGCTTTATATACTGTAACCAGACAAGCCTGCCTGTCAGTAGGAAGATAACAGGAACGGATCTAGCTGTACACTGTGAGCAGGACGCACTGTACTAAATGTAAATAGTCTAGCTGCCTGACCGTGGTACTAATAGGATCAAATAGAACACCTGTAATTTTCTTCAGGTAGCTTTATATACTGTAACCAGACAAGCCTGCCTGTCAGTAGGAAGATAACAGGAACGGATCTAGCTGAACACTGTGAGCAGGACGCACTGTACTAAATGTAAATAGTCTAGCTGCCTGACCGTGGTACTAATAGGATCAAATAGAACACCTGTAATTTTCTTCAGGTAGCTTTATATACTGTAACCAGACAAGCCTGCCGGTCAGTAGGAATTTAACAGGAACGGATCTAGCTGAACACTGTGAGCAGGACGCACTGCACTAAATGTAAATAGCAGGAACGGATCTAGCTGAACACTGTGAGCAGGACGCACTGCACTAAATGTAAATAGCAGGAACGGATCTAGCTGAACACTGTGAGCAGGACGCACTGCACTAAATGTAAATAGCAGGAACGGATCTAGCTGAACACTGTGAGCAGGACGCACTGCACTAAATGTAAATAGCAGGAACGGATCTAGCTGAACACTGTGAGCAGGACGCACTGCACTAAATGTAAATAGCAGGAACGGATCTAGCTGAACACTGTGAGCAGGACGCACTGCACTAAATGTAAATTGCAGGAACGGATCTAGCTGAACACTGTGAGCAGGACGCACTGCACTAAATGTAAATAGTCTAGAAGATAACAGGAACGGATCTAGCTGAACACTGTGAGCAGGACGCACTGCACTAAATGTAAATAGCAGGAACGGATCTAGCTGAACACTGTGAGCAGGACGCACTGCATTAAATGTAAATAGTCTAGATAGAAGATAACAGGAACGGATCTAGCTAAACTGAATACAGTGTATATATATATATGCAACACCTGGGATGCATATATATACACAATACACTGTAAGTGCAGCTAACTGACTGACTGTTCTGCCTAATCTATCTAACTCAAATCAAATGACACTGTCTCTCTCTCTCTCTATCTCTCAGCACACCGGAACACACACTACACAGGGCCGCCGTGCAGGCGGCCTTATATAGTGTGGGGTGTGTACTAAATCCCCTGAGCCATAATTGGCCAAAGCCACCCTGGCTTTGGCCAATTACAGCTCTCTCTACTGACGGCGCTGTGATTGGCCAAGCATGCGGGTCATAGTGCATGCTTGGCCAATCATCAGCCAGCAATGCACTGCGATGCCGCAGTGAATTATGGGCCGTGACGCGCCACACGAATTTAGCGCGAACGGCCCATAACGTTCGCAATTCGGCGAACGATCGAACAGCCGATGTTCGAGTCGAACATGGGTTTGACTCGAACACGAAGCTCATCCCTATTGTTAGCACATCTGACACACAACCAATAGAAGTACACGCCCGCCGGTATCTTTCAATCTGTCTCTTCATGTATGTCTAAAGTGATTGCACCTGATGAGCAGGAACACATAATACTTTTTGCAACTGTGCTAGCCCTTGGCTATGTGCATCAAATCTCCAACTACAGGCCAAAGATTGAAGTCTATTTGCATGCACATAAACAAAGCAACAGTTTTCTAAGCATATGTACCTGTGCAGTGTAAAACCTACCATTTTAAATGTCCAAGTCCCTGGGCATGATTAGTGCTAACAAACATTAACATCAGTCCCCTCCTGCAATGAGCTTCCAATCTAAAGTCCCAAACTAACTTTCTTACATTAGAGACTATTTCGACAGGAGACAAATAAAATGCCAGCATGTCTTTGGATTGTGGTGAGAAACCCACACAGGGAGAACATATAAACTTCAACACAAGCATTAGCATGTTGGGGAATTGAACCAGCAACCCCAGTACTGCTAGACAGAATTGCTACCCACTAAGCCATCAGGCAGCCTCCACATGTTGGTTGTATCTCTGTGGTGTGAACCAGCCCCAAGTCCATAGCCATGCTCAGTGTCACAAGCAATATACAAAATATTGACCTAAGTATTGGGACGCCTGCCTTTAAACGTACATGAACTGTAATGGCATCCCAGTCTTAGTCCATAGGGTTCAAAATTCATTTGACCCACCCTTTGCAGCTATAACAGCTTCAACTCTTCTGGGAAGGCTGTCCACAAGGCTTAGGAGTGTGTCTATGGAAATGTTTGACCATTCTTCCAAGTGCATTTGTGAGGTCAGGCACTGATGTTGGACAAGAAGGCTGGCTTACAGTCTCCACTCTAATTCATCCCCAAGGTGTTCTGTTGTGTTGAGGTCAGGACTCTGTGCAGGCCAGTCAAGTTCCTCCACCCCAAACTCACTCATCCATGTCTTTATGGACCTTTCTTTGTGCTCTGGTCCAAATCATTTGGTGGAGGGGGGATTATGATGTGGGGTTGTTTTTGTCAGGGGTTGAGCTTGGCCTCTTAGTTCCAGCAAAGGGAACTCTTAAGGCATCAGCATACCAAGACATTTTGGACAATTTCATGCTCCCAACTTTGTGGGAACAGTTTGGGGATGGCCCCTTCCTGTCCCAACATGACTGCACGCCAGTGCACAATGCAAGATCCATAAAGACATGGATGAGCACGTTTTGGGTGGAGGAACTTGCCTGGCCTGCACAGAGCCCTGACCTAAACACGATAGAACACCTTTTTGCTGAATTAGAGCAGAGACTGTGAGCCAGGCCTTCTCATCCAACATCAGTGCCTGGCCTCACAAATGCACTTCTGGAAGAATGGTCAAATATTCCCAGAGACACATTAAATTTTGTGGACAGCCTTCATAGCCTTCCCAGAAGCTGTTCTAGCTGCAAAGGGTGGACCAAATCAAATTTTAACCCTACGGATTAAGACTGGGCTGCCATTAAAGGTCATGTGTGTGTAAAGGCAGGTGTCCCAATACTTTTGGCTAGATAGTGTATCGGGCAAGATTTACAACGGTGGTGGAACCCTCCTACACATAAATACTACATTTAGACACAGTTTTAGGACTTGGGAGATGAGACAACATCACTACATGAAGCAGCATGTTTGGGATTCAAACCCAAACGCTCAGGGATGCTAAGCACAAGTTCTAACCTCTAAGTCATGGAGCTGCTTCATGTAAAAGCCTCCTACACATAAATACACATAAATACTGCATTTCTTTGGACATACAGGGAATGGAATTACATTACTCAAGAGTTATTCTTCTTGATTTATTCTGTGATATTTGGTGGTTCTTTGTGGGTGAGTGTAGAATAGTGATATTACCCTCAAATTTTTGGGAATTACATTTTGATTTCTGATGTTGGTACACATATCACATTTTTGGGGCTCAAATTATGATTATTTGGAAATAATAAAAAGCACACAAAATTGTGACTCATTTTAAATGTGCATGATATTGGTATTGTTTGTGGTGTTTAAAGACACCTGTGTGAGTTTGGGTAAAGATTGTTGTGAGATGGAGAGTAACAAGTGAAAGTGACAGAGAAACAAATATTTTACCAAAACATCAAAACATTCCACATTCTAGCATTCCTAAAAACAAAATAGATTAAGTAGAAACAACAATGTTGCAAAGTAAAATTTATTTCAGAGAAATATATATATCATCTCATCATTAAAAGGATTTATTTGGGGAAGTTACAATTGTACCATTAGAATCAATGCCTAAGGCTCTGTTTCCACTACTGTGAGTTGTTGTGCGACTTGACACATGTGAAGTCGCATGACAAGTCAAAACCCATGTATTTCAATGGTCCCTGTTCTAATTGGTGCAACATCTGTGTTCTCACATGGTTTTCACCAGTCGCATGACATCACATCACAAATTGCATAGCAAAGTCGCAGTGTAAATTGCATGGCTTTGGGGACGCAATAGTGTAAACATAGCCTAAAACTTGCATTGGACTATAATTGCGCCGATTTTCACTCCTAAAAAATGCTCTTTAACACAGCGCTCATTTTGGTATTTACTAAAGACACTGGAGCTAAAATGAGAGCTATTTGCAGGTCTGAGCATGCTCAGTTGTGTTGGCACCTAGTTGTAAAGGGACGGGGAATTTATCTCTTCTCAGACTTTTAGCCCGGGTTCACACCTATGCGAATTAGATGCGGCTTACACCGCATCTAATTCGCAGGACATTTTAAAATACATTCATATGAATGTATCTGGTTCACATATGTGCGTTGCATTCGCACTGCACATTGCACAAAAAACGTGTGCGTTTTTTGGGCATTGCGGTGCGAACTACAAGCCTATTATCTCCTATGGGAACGCATCTGATTCGCAGATGCATTGCGTTCTGAACAAGGATTTTCTCTTTCTCCTCACTACACCTCCCCCTCTCCCCCCCCCCCCTCCCTCCCCCTCTCCCTGCTCTCTGATACTGAGCAAAAACGCAATGAATCCATTGAACAGGAGATTGTTATCTCCCCAGTGAAACCTGAGCTTCAATTCGCACCGCACAAGTGTGAAACAGGGCTTAAAGATATTTCAGTGTAGAAATCACTTTTTCACACAGTTTAAAAGCAGATTATCTTTAAACAATATACCGCATATTTCAGTACCATTTAGGCAATTATATCATGCGCTAAACAATATTTCCATGTGCACTACTTCAGGTTTTAGCAGAGTAAGGTTTTGGGTGCTATTTGTTTTCAGGAAACTATAGTAAATTCGATTTTGGGAGTATTTTTTCACCAGCGCTATAGTGAATACCGTTTTAGCGCTAATTGGGGCAATTAGCGGTAATTAGCACTCATTTGCGGTAATTAGCGTTGCGGCGCTATAGAAAATCACCCCCTGTGTGTGTTAATGAATTCAGTAAACAAACAACTTTCCGAAATACGAATCGTTACCACAAATTTATGTGTAGCGATACTCCCAAAGGAACCGCTTGGTAATTTTGGGTTTCTTGTTCCATGCTTTGACTCCAAGAACAATCTCAGCCCCTCTGACACAATCTGCGAGCACAAAAAAACCCAACAAATGTAAAATACCCTTCATCTAGCTGTGAGTTATTGCCAGTAGAAAAAAAACACACACACCAGGTTAAAGATAACTTACTTAATCTATTAATGCACATTAGCATAAATGGCAATTTCAACAGAATTAAAACAACAGATCAGGCAAATTCAGACACAGGCTGCTAAACAGGATAAAATAATTATATCCAAGTAGAAAAATGGAAAGGAGAACAAAAAATAAAGAACAGTACACTTCTATATCATTAGCGATAAAACAATATATAACTTTAACCACTTAAGGACCAGCTGCAGCAGTTGGCTCTCCTAGGGGAATCACCGTCATTGTACATCGGGCGCTTTGAGACCTCTAGGGGGCACATGCACATTGGCTCCGGTGGTGTCACATACCTTACAGCGGAGCCCGAAATGATGAGGGTGGCCTCTTGCACGGTTCCGGTCCAAGCACCCCTGGTGGTGGGTACAGGGAGTGCGAGGGCAACGAAAGGGTGCAGGTGCCTGCAGGCAGGAGGCTGGAACGTGGAGATATAGGAACCTCTGCTGAGGAGATGTGGAAACTGGTACCCACCCTGGGGGTGGGTACAGGGAGTGCGAGGGCAACGAAAGGGTGCAGGTGCCTGCAGGCAGGAGGCTGGAACTTGGAGATATAGGAACCTCTGCTGAGGAGATGTGGAAACTGATCACCAAACTTGTTCAGCAGGAGCCAGAACAGGATCAACTGCAGAATCAGGAACAGGTAGGAGTCGGCAACAGGCTGGCAGCGGGGTACCAAGTCAGAAGGCAAAACCATAGTCAGAAACAGGCAGGGGTTGGCAACAGACGGGCAGCAGGGTACAGAATCAGGAGGCAGAGCCGTAATCATAAGTTCAAGCCAAGGTCAGTATTGCAAGTAGAGGCAGGTTCAGCAGGCAGGGGAGATCCAAGAGAATGGTCAGAAGATAGCTGGGTTTTCAGGAACAAGGTCAATCAGGCAGAGTAACAACAAGAACACAGGAACAAGCTGAAGGCAATCCAGCACTGATGCTAGGCAGACTCTCTGTTTATATAGGGTGCTGAGTGCCAGAATTCACGCCAGCGTACCTGCGTACGCGCATGCGCATGCGCATTAGCAACTTAGCACATTGGCACATGCATGTTAGCACATTAGCACTTTGGGACATTGGCGCATGCGCGTTAGCATATTAGCGCTTTGGCACCCGCGGACGCGCGTTAGTGCGCTTGTGCATTCGCATAGAGGTGCCATTGTGCATGCCCACCCTGGATCTCATTTGTCTCTGGCTATGGTTCCGTGCATGCACCTTGGCATTAGCAGAACGAAGATTGGCAGCTTCTACATGGAGACGGGTGCTTGCTGTGTGAGTTCTCTGACATTGTCCCCTCCTTAGGGGCAGCCTTCGGATGCCCATTTGAGCCATCATCTCTGGGTGGGAACGATGAAAGGCCTGTATCAGTCTCTGAGCATGGAGATTGGTCTCAAGTTCCCAGGAATTTTCCTCCGGGCCAAAACCTTTCCACTTGATCAGGTATTGGTTCTGCCCCTGTCGTTTCCTACAATCCAAGATGGCTTCAATCTCAAACTCTTCTTCTCCATTCACCATTATAGCTTCTGGGGGTCCCACTTCACGATCCGGAAAGGGATTCGCTACGTCAGGCTTCAGTAGCGAAGCATGAAACACAGGGTGGATCCTAAATGAGTCAGGAGGTTTGAGTTCAAATGCTACCAGTAGGGATGAGCTTCGTGTTCGAGTCGAACCCATGTTCGACTCGAACATCGGCTGTTTGATCGTTCGTCGAATTGCGAACGATATGGGCCGTTCGTGCCAAATTCGTGTGGCGCGTCACGGCCCATAATTCACTGCGGCATCGCAGTGCATTGCTTGCTGATGATTGGCCAAGCATGCACTATGACCCGCATGCTTGGCCAATCACAGCGCCGCCTTAACAGAGAGCCGTAATTGGCCAAAGCCAAGGAGGCTTTGGCCAATTATGGCTCAGGGGATTTAGTACACGCCCCACACTATATAAGGCCGCCTGCACGGCGGCCCTGTGCAGTGTGTTCCGGTGTGCTGAGAAATAGAGAGAGAGAGAGACAGTGTCATTTCATTTGAGTTAGCTAGATTAAGCAGGACAGTCAGTCAGTTAGCTGCACTTAAAGTGTATTGTCTATATATATGCATCCCAGGTGTTGCATATATATATATATATATATATATACACTGTATTCAGTTTAGCTAGATCCGTTCCTGTTATCTTCTAGACTATTTACATTTAGTGCAGTGCGTCCTGCTCACAGTGTTCAGCTAGATCCGTTCCTGTTATCTTCTTACTGACAGGCAGGCTTGTCTTGTTACAGTATTTTGAAGAAAATTACTGGTGTTCTTTTGATCCTATTAGTACCACAGTCAGGCAGCTAGACTATTTACATTTAGTGCAGTGCGTCCTGCTCACAGTGTTCAGCTAGATCCGTTCCTGTTATCTTCTTACTGACAGGCAGGCTTGTCTTGTTACAGTATTTTGAAGAAAATTACTGGTGTTCTTTTGATCCTATTAGTACCACAGTCAGGCAGCTAGACTATTTACATTTAGTGCAGAGCATCCTGCTCACAGTGTACTGCTAAACCTACAAGTTAGTGGGGTGCGTCCTGCTCACAGTGTTCAGCTAGATCCGTTTCTGATATCTTCTTACTGACAGGCAGGCTTGTCTTGTTACAGTAAATACAGCTACCTGAAGAAAATTGCTTGTGTTCTTTTGATCCTATTAGTACCACAGTCAGGCAGCTAGACTATTTACAGTTAGTGCAGTGCGTCCTGCTCACAGTGTTCTGCTAAACCTACAAGTTAGTGGGGTGCGTCCTGCTCACAGTGTTCAGCTAAACCTACAAGTTAGTGGAGTGCGTCCACCTCACAGTGTTCAGCTAAACCTACAAGCTAGTGGGGTGCGTCCTGTTCACAGTGTTCAGCTAGATCCGTTTCTGTTATCTTCTTACTGACAGGGAGGCTTGTCTTGTTACAGTAAATACAGCTACCTGAAGAAAATTGCTTGTGTTCTTTTGATCCTATTAGTACCACAGTCAGGCAGCTAGACTATTTACAGTTAGTGCAGTGCGTCCTGCTCACAGTGTTCTGCTAAACCTACAAGTTAGTGGGGTGCGTCCTGCTCACAGTGTTCAGCTAAACCTACAAGTTAGTGGGGTGCGTCCACCTCACAGTGTTCAGCTAAACCTACAAGCTAGTGGGGTGCGTCCTGCTCACAGTGTTCAGCTAGATCCGTTTCTGTTATCTTCTTACTGACAGGCAGGCTTGTCTTGTTACAGTAAATACAGCTACCTGAAGAAAATTGCTGGTGTTCTTTTGATCCTATTAGTATCACAGTCAGGCAGCTAGACTATTTACAGTTAGTGCAGTGCGTCCTGCTCACAGTGTTCTGCTAAACCTACAAGTTAGTGGGGTGCGTCCTGCTCACAGTGTTCAGCTAAACCTACAAGTTAGTGGGGTGCGTCCACCTCACAATGTTCAGCTAAACCTACAAGCTAGTGGGGTGCATCCTGCTCACAGTGTTCAGCTAGATCTGTTTCTGTTATCTTCTTACTGACAGGCAGGCTTGTCTTGTTACAGTAAATACAGCTACCTGAAGAAAATTGCTGGTGTTCTTTTGATCCTATTAGTACCACAGTCAGGCAGCTAGACTATTTACAGTTAGTGCAGTGCGTCCTGCTCACAGTGTTCAGCTAAACCTACAAGTTAGTGGTGTGCGTCCACCTCACAGTGTTCAGCTAAAGCTACCTGTAGAAGGTTGGTGGTGTTCTCATACTACAGGCAGGCAGTTGATTTTGCTAGCTGCAGTATCAGTACATATATATATATATATATATATATATATATATATATATATATCCCAGCTTAGTGCAGCTACAGGCCATTAGTATGTCTGGAAGGCCAAGAAGGAGAGGCAGACAGTCACAAGCCAATAAGAGAGGGCAAGCAGGCTCTGTGTCTAGTGCTGGTCGTGGAGACGGTGCATCCTCATCAGCACGTGGCCATGGGACACGCTTGGCCTTTTTTTCGGCAGCTGGCCATGTTGAGCCGCAACATGCGGAAGACTTGGTCGAGTGGATGACCAAGCCGTCCTCATCCTCCTCATCCTCTCTCACCCATGCCCAGGGTACTTTGTCTGGCAAAGCAGCGGCCTCTTCCCTCGGCTCAATGTCATCAGTGACTCCTTCCCTAGCCCCACCATGTCCTCCTGAGGAGTCCCTCGAACTGTTTGACCACAGTGTTGGGTACATGCTCCAGGAGGATGCCCAGCGTTTGGAAGGCTCTGATGATGATACTGAGCTCGATGAAGGCAGTAACATGAGCACGGACAGAGGGGGTGCCCAAGAAGGACAGCAATCTGGCAGTCATGCTCCCCCTGCTGCAGCATACTGTAGGTTTGCTCCAGTGATGAGGAGGGAGGGGATGATGAGGTCACTGACTCAACGTGGGTGCCTGATAGGAGAGAGGAGGAGGAGGAGGAGGAGGCGGCACATCACCAACGAGGCAGGATGCCCTCCAGGGGCCAGCCTAAGGGCAGCACATTGACTGCATCACACCCCAAAGCTCCACATGTGCAGGGCGCTGCAGTCTCTGCGCGTTATTCAAAAAGTTCTTTGGTGTGGGCCTTTTTTGAGATGAGTGCATCAGATTGCACCGCTGCTATTTGCAACATATGTCTCAAGCGTATCTCGCGTGGCCAAAACATCTCCCGCTTGGGTACCACATGCTTGACCAGACATATGTTGACCTGCCATGCAGTTCGTTGGCAAGCGTATCTAAAAGACCCACACCAAAGAACAAAGAGGACCTCTCCTTGCTCCTCATCAGCTGAGATTTCCAACCCCACTAGACCTTCAGTCCTCTCTGAGACCTGCACTGAGAGGAATGAAGGTGTAGAATTAGGTGTGTCACAGTCAAATACTTGTGGGCAATCTGATTTTGGTACACCGACGTCAGATTGTACCAGGCAAATTTCCCTGCCCCAGCTGCTGCACCGCCGAAAGAAGTTTGCTCCCAGCCATCCACATGCCCAGCGGTTGAATGCTAGCTTGGCAAAATTGCTAGCACTTCAACTGCTGCCTTTTCAGTTGGTAGACTCTGCCCCCTTCCGTGAGTTTGTGGAATGTGCGGTTCCTCAGTGGCAGGTACCCAAACGCCACTTTTTCTCACGGAAGGCGATTCCGGCTCTCTACCAGCATGTGGAAGGCAATGTCCATGCCTCGCTGGACAGGGTGGTCAGCGGTAAGGTGCATATTACCGCTGACTCATGGTCCAGCAGGCATGGACAGGGACGTTACCTAAGTTTCACGGCGCATTGGGTGACTCTGCTGGCAGCTGGGAAGGATGCAGGACAAGGTGCAGTAGTGTTGGAGGTTGTTCCGCCACCACGCCTCCAAAATGCTAATGATTGTGACACACCTCTCTCCTCCACCCCCTCCTCTTCTTCTTCCTCCATGGCATCTTCCTCGGAACCAGCGGTGCTCCGTAGTCGTTCAAGGGGCTACGCAAGTACGCAGGCCAAAAGATGCCATGCGGTGCTTGAGCTAGTGTGCTTGGGGGACAGGAGCAACACTGGGGCAGAGGTTCTGTAAGCTCTGCAGGGGCAGGTTCAGAGGTGGTTGACGCCACGCCAACTTAAGGCAGGAATGGTGGTTTGCGACAATGGCATCAACCTCCTCTCTGCCCTCCGACAGGGACAAATGACCCATGTGCCCTGTTTGGCTCACGTCCTTAACTTGGTGGTGCAGCGGTTCTTGGGCAGGTACCCGGGCTTACAGGATGTCCTGAGGCAGGCCAGGAAAGTCTGTGTGCATTTCCGCCGGTCATATAATGCCAGTGCTCGGCTGACGGACCTCCAAAAGGAGTTTAACCTGCCCAAGAACCGCCTAATCTGTGACATGCCCACCAGGTGGAACTCAACGTTGGCCATGCTGCAGCGGCTGCACACGCAGCAGAGGGCCATCAATGAGTACCTGTGCGACTATGGCACCAGGACAGGGTCAGGGGAGCTTGTTTTTTTTCCCCACGCCAGTGGGCCATGATCAGGGATCCATGCACTGTCCTGTCACCATTTGAGGAGGCCACGAGGATGGTGAGCAGTGACAGTGCATGCATCAGTGACACTGTCCCCCTTGTCCACCTGTTGGAGCACACGCTGCGTGGAATAATGGACAGGGCACTTGAGGCAGAACAGAGGCAGGAAGAGGAGGACTTCCTTAGCTCTCAAGGCCCCCTTTATCCAGACAGTGTTCCTGCGTGCCCGCCGATCACACAGGAAGAGGAGGAGGAGGAGGAGGAAGATTGTGTCAGTATGGAGGTGGAGCCTGGCACTCAGCATCAGCAGCAGTCTTTAAGGGATCAGTCCCAAGAAACACATGGACTTGTACGTGGCTGGGAGGAGGTGGCTGCGGACCATGTCATCCTTAGTGACCCAGAGGACTCCGGACCGAATGCCTCAGCAAACCTATGCTGCATGGCCTCCCTGATCCTGCAAAGCCTGCGTAAGGATCCTCGTATTCGTGGTATCAAGGAGAAGGACCAATACTGGCTGGCAACCCTCCTTGATCCACGTTACAAGGGTAAGGTTGCGGACCTTATCTTGCCATCGCAGAGGGAGCAGAGGATGAAACATCTTCGGGAGGCCTTGCAGAAAGGTCTGTGCAACGCGTTCCCAGAGACTGGGAGGTTACAAACTCCTGTTTCTGGACAACGTGTTGCTGAGGCTTCGGTCAGTCAAAGAAGGAGCGGTGGAGAAGGTGGCCGTCTGACCGATGCATTCAGACAATTTTTTGGTCCGCAGCCCCAAGGTATGATCGGTTCCAGCAACCATCGCCAGCGTCTGTTTTACATGGTGCAGGAATACCTAGGGGCAAGATCAGACTTGGACACCTTTCCCACCGAAAATCCTCTGGGTTACTGGGTCTTGAGGATGGATCACTGGCCAGAGCTTGCACAGTATGCAATTGAGCTACTGGCCTGTCCTGCATCCAGCGTTCTTTCAGAACGCACATTCAGTGCTGCTGGAGGCGTGGTAACCGATCACAGGGTGCGTCTGTCCACTGACTCGGTCGATCGACTGACCTTCATAAAAATGAATCAGTCTTGGATCACCACCAGCTACCAAGCACCTGATGCTGATGTAACCGAATAATTTTTTTTGAAATCTCAGATCCCTTCAAAGACTGCCTATGCTGATGCTGAGTGACTATCCCTGAGTAATTATCCTCTTCCTCCTCAATCATCACGCTGATAGCTTGTAAGAACATTTTTGGTTCTGGGCGCCACCACCAGTGCCTAAGGCCCATTTTTTCTGCCCCTGTTTAACAGGGGCATGTAATTACAATTTTTGATGCAATACTTTGCAGCAGGGCTCGTTCCTGCGTTCCAACTAGAGTGTCTGTGAGGGGTTGCAGTGTTGTGGCACCAGCACCAGTGCCTAAGGCCCATTTTTTCTGCCCCTGTTTAACAGGGGCGTGTAATTACAATTTTTGATGCAATACTTTGCAGCAGGGCTCGTTCCTGCGTTCCAACTAGAGTGTCTGTGAGGGGTTGCAGTGTTGTGGCACCAGCACCAGTGCCTAAGGCCCATTTTTTCTGCCCCTGTTTAACAGGGGCGTGTAATTACAATTTTTGATGCAATACTTTGCAGCAGGGCTCGTTCCTGCATTCCAACTAGAGTGTCTGTGAGGGGTTGCAGTGTTGTGGCACCAGCACCAGTGCCTAAGGCCTAATTTTTCAGCTCCTGTTCAACAGGGGCATGTAATTACAATTCTTGATCTAATATTTCACAGCAGGGCCCTGTGAGGGCTTACAGTGTTGTGGCCACAGCAACACCTAAGGCCCAAATTTCTGCTGAGTATATAGGCAGGACCCTACTTTCAAACAACTAACTTACAAACGACTCCTACTTGCAAACGGAAGGAGACAACAGGAAGTGAGATGAAATCTACCCCTAGGAAGGGAAATTCTCTCCTGTAAGAGTTAATATGGGAAAAACATTTCTCCTTTCCACTGATGCTTTCCAATCCATTGGGACAAAAAGTGAGGTGAAATCTTCTGAAGAGGAGGAAAGACAGCAAAACAAATGTCACAGGGGTGATAACCCTTCCCTATGTTTTCCAAAAAGCTTAAAAAAGATTTTTTGGCTGGAGCTAAACACGTTAAAAATGGACCCGTTCAAAATTACAAAGAGATTCTACTTAACAACAAACCTACAGTCCCTGTCTTGTTTGCACCGCCTGTATACTGCTGTTCAGAGTATATAGGGCCTTGTGGCCCCACACCTTTCCTTATTTTAATTTGGGTGTGGGGTTCCCCTTAATATCCATACAAGACCCAAAGGGCCTGGTAATGGACTGGGGGGTACCCTTGCCGTTTGTCTCACTGATTTTCATCCATATTGCCAGGACCCGACATTACATTAAACCCACAAGCAGTTTTAAATGAGATTTTTTCCTTTAAAAAATGACATTTGGTGCAGGGACTGTTCTAAACACGGGAAACACGCGTCACTTTACAGGCATACTATAGACACCCCTCAGGTACGATATTTAAAGGAATATTTCACTTTTTTTTTTTTTTTTACTTTAAGCATCATTAAAATCACTGCTCCCGAAAAAACGGCCGTTTTTAAAAGTTTTTTTTGCATTGATACATGTCCCCTGGGGTAGGACCCGGGTCCCCAAACAATTTTTAGGACAATACCATGCAAATTAGTTTTTAAAATGAGCACATTTGATTTCGAACATTCGAACCCCATAGACGTCAATGGGGTTCTAAAGTTCGTGCGAACTTTCGGTCCGTTCGCAGGTTCTGGTGCGAACCGAACCGGGGGATGTTCGGCTCATCCCTAGCTACCGGATTAATCTTCCTCTTAACTGGGAAGGGTCCCAAGTATCTGGGTCCCAGTTTCCTGGAAGGGCATGCCAGTTTCAGGTTTGCTGTTAAAAGCCACATGCGGTCACCAGTTTTCAGGTCCAGTTCCCCCCTTCTTCTTTTATAAAAGAATCTTTTACTATTTTCCTGTGCCTTGGAGATGGTTTCTCTCAACACCTGGTTGTTGGTAACAAGGAAGTTTAGTCTATCCTGGACAGCTGGCAAACGAGAGTCCGGCACTAGTGTTGGCAAAAAAGAGGGGTGGAACCCATAATTGGAAAAGAAGGGTGACTGGTCTGTGGTAGAGTGGGTGGAATTATTGAATGCAAATTCTGCCAGGGGCAGTAGTGAGGCCCAATCTTCCTGGGCGAAGGAGGAAAAACAACGTAGATATTGCTCCAACATTTGGTTGGTACGTTCAGTCTGCCCATTGGTCTGGGGGTGGTAGGCTGAGGAGAAACTGAGTTTTATACCCAGGGCTTCACACAATGCTTTCCAAAACTTTGACATGAACTGTACCCCACGATCAGAAACAATGTCACCAGGAATTCCGTGAAGCCTAACAATTTCTTTAATGAACACCCCGGCCGTCTCTGTTGCTGATGGAGTCCCCTTCATGGGGATAAAATGTGCCATCTTAGAAAGACGATCAACCACCACAAAGATGGATGAAAATCCTTCAGAAGGAGGAAGCTCAACAATGAAATCCATTGCGATCTTATCCCATGGTTTTTCAGGAATGGGCAGCGGTCTTAGTAACCCCAAGCCTTGTTTTTACTGTTTTTATTCTTGAGGCAGGTTAAACAAGAACTAACGTAATCCCTGCAATCCTTTGCTAGATTGGGCCACCAGAAATGTCTTTGAACTAAGTCCATAGTCTTGTGTCCCCCGAAATGACCCGCCAAAGGATAGTCATGGCAGGCCTGTAGGATGGTAGTGCGCAGGTCCTGTGGTACAAATATTTTATTTCCCTGCCAGTAAAGCCCATCTCTTTCTTGCAGGTTCCTGCCTGGAGGTAAGGAAGTTCTCAGGGATGCCTGACGGATCTGCGATACAAAATCGGATTGGGTTAACAGAAAATTTCCAGCTTGCAGAACAGTATCTGGAGCTGATGAAACTTCGGTTTCTGTGAACATGCGGGATAACGCATCGGGTTTGACATTTTTGGACCCTGGCCGGTAAATGATATGGAAGTTAAAGCGTGAAAAAAAAAAGAGCCCATCTCGCTTGTCTGGGTCTGAGGCGTTTGGCAGTTCTGAGATATTCTAAATTTTTATGATCCGGGAAGATCAATATTGGGTGTGCTGCTCCCTCCAATAGGTACCGCCACTCCTCCAAGGCTGATTTTATTGCCAACAGTTCTCGGTCCCCCACATCATAATTTCTCTCTGATAACCCTAGTTTTTTGGAGAAGAAAGCCACGGGATGCATTAAAGACTTAGGTCCTTGACGCTGGGACAGGATGGCCCCTACAGCACTCTCAGAAGCATCCACTTCCAGGATGCACGGCAAAGCAGGATCAGGATGCTTTAATACTGGAGCGGAGGTAAATAGTCCTTTTAGCTTGTCGAAAGCAGCTTGAGCTGCCTCAGTCCATTGGAAACGGTTTTGTTTCTTTGTGAGTTGTGTAATAGGTGCTATGATACCAGAAACATTTTTGATAAATTTTCTGTAGAAATTGGAAAACCCGATGAAACATTGTACCCCTTTCTTGTCAGTTGGAGGTGGCCAGGACATTATAGCCGAGACTTTCTGAGGGTCCATTGCCACACCCCCAGTTGATATTACCAAGCCGAGAAAATGAATGGTCTGATGTTCAAATTCACATTTCTCGGCTTTAGCGTACAATCCGTTCTGTCTCAGTCTGTGGAGAACTTGCTTCACATGGCTACGGTGTAATTCTAGAGAAATTGAAAATATCAGAATGTCATCCAGATAAACAATCATGAATAAGTCTAGGAAGTCCCTGAAGATGTTATTAACAAAATGCTGAAAAGTGGCTGGTGCGTTACAAAGTCCGAATGGCATAACAAGATATTCGAAGTGACCAAAACGTGTCCGAAAAGCCGTCTTCCATTCATCCCCTTCACAGATTCTGATTAAGTTGTAGGCACCTCGTAAGTCTAGTTTTGTAAATACTTTTGCAGAACGGAGTCTCTGAAAAAGCTCTGGTATCAGAGGAAGAGGATAGCGATTTTTGACTGTTATTCTATTCAATTCCCTGTAGTCTACGCATGGGCGAAGGGAATGATCTTTTTTCTCGACGAAAAATATTCCTGCGCCAGCTGGAGAAGAGGAGTGTCAGATGAACCCTTTCCTAAGATTCTCGTTGATGTATTCTTTAAGGACCAGGAGCTCAGGTTCTGAAAGAGAGAAGATCCTTCCAAAAGGGATTTCTGCCCCAGGCAACAGTTCAATTGGGCAATCATAAACCCGGTGAGAGGGAAGGGTATCTGCCTTCTGTTTGTCGAACACGTCCAGGAAGTCATGGTATACAGATGGGATGAGTTTCCGGGTTTCAGATACGGATTTCAAGCAGCTGATGACTGGAACTACATGGTGGGATGACTTGAGACAGTTCTGGAGGCAGTAGGAGGACTGGAAAATCACCTGGCCGGTAACCCAACTAATTTGGGGGTTATGGGCTTGCAGCCAGGGCATTCCCAGAATGATCGGGGAGAATGATGGGGAGGAGATGACATCAAGGCATAACAGTTCTTGGTGATCTGGCAAAATGTCCGCGGACAAAGGTTGAGTTTCATGGGTAATAGGTCCTGATTTGATGCCTGACCCATCAGCTAGCTGTATGGAGAGTTGCTGTTGTTTGGGTCGCAGAGGAATGTTGTGCTGCTGGACGAAGGCATGGTCGATGAAGCAGCTGCAGGCGCCTGAGTCAATTATAGCCTGGACCCGGAGTGCCCCTTCTGGAAGCTGTAGTGAGACAGGAACAGCAATGTGAGCAGATCTGGTCAAAGTCAATACACAAGAATCATAAGGAGGGGAGTCACACTTACGGGTCTTGTTGGGGCACATGCTTGCATAGTGGTCAGCTCCCCCACAATACAGACAGAGGTTATTCTGACGACGACGCTGCTTCTCCTCTGGTGACAGCCGTGAGCGAAGCAGGCCTATCTGCATTGGCTCTGGGGCTTCAGTAGTGGCAGTAGGTAGTGAGGAAGCAGGAACAGATGGACTGCTAGGTACTTTGGGCAGCATCCATATGGGACGAAATTGGCTGGTCCTCTCAGATCTTCATTCTCTTAAGCGACGATCGATCTGGATGGATAATTGGATCAAATCTTCCAAAGCACTGGGGACCCCAACTCGAGCCAGCTCATCCTTAAGTGCTTCAGAGAGTCCTAGACGGAACTGGTAGCGGAGAGCGGCATCATTCCATTGTGTATCAGAACTCCACCGCTTAAAGTCAATTACATAGTCCTCTACTGGCCTGCGCCCCTGCTGGAGGGCGTGAAGGCTGGCTTCCGCTGTTGTGGTACGCTGGGGGTCATCATACAACTTAGCCATTTCATCCAGGAAAGAGTCCATGGAATTCAAAAGAGGGCTGGCTTGTTCCATCAAGCGGTGAGCCCATGTTTGGGGTTCACCCTGGAGTAGAGAGACGATGAACCCCACTTTAGTGCTTTCCAAAGAGAAGGTGCGTGGTTGTAGCAGGAAGTATAACTGGCACGCATTCTTGAAGGCACGGAACTTGCTGCGATCTCCCGAAAATCTCTCAGGAGTAGGGACCCGAGGTTCTGGAGGTGGCACCACTACTGTGGGGACTGATGCTGATGTTGCAGGAGCAGAGGGTGGAGGTGCCGTGGCTGTCAGATGTGCTGAGGTGCCTGGAGATAGCGACTCTACTCTTTGTTCAAGTTGACGATAGCCATCTTGTAGGCCCTGGACTGCCTGGGTAAGGGCTGCGATCTGTTGGCACAGTGCTTCCATGGGTGAGGCCCCCCTTTCGGGCTCCATGTGGCTGGATTGTACTGTCACGTACCTTACAGCGGAGCCTGAAATGATGAGGGTGGCCTCTTGCACGGTTCCGGTCCAAGCACCCCTGGTGGTGGGTACAGGGAGTGTGAGGGCAACGAAAGGGTGCAGGTGCCTGCAGGCAGGAGGCTGGAACTTGGAGTTATAGGAACCTCTGCTGAGGAGATGTGGAAACTGATCACCAAACTTGTTCAGCGGGAGCCAGATCAGGATCAACTGCAGAATCAGGAACAGGCAGGAGTCGGCAACAGGCTGGCAGCGGGGTACCAAGTCAGAAGGCAAAACCGTAGTCAGGAACAGGCAGGGGTTGGCAACAGACAGGCAGCAGGGTACAGAATCAGGAGGCAGAGCCGTAATCATAAGCTCAAGCCAAGGTCAGTATTGCAAGTAGAGGCAGGTTCAGCAGGCAGGGGAGATCCAAGAGAATGGTCAGAAGATAGCTGGGTTTTCAGGAACAAGGTCAATCAGGCAGAGTAACAACAGGAACACAGGAACAAGCTGAAGACAATCCAGCACTGATGCTAGGCAGACTCTGTTTATATAGGGTGCTGAGTGCCAGGATTACTTAGCACATTGGCACATGCGTGTTAGCACATTAGCACTTTGGGACATTGCGCATGCGCGTTTGCATATTAGCGCTTTGGCACTCGCGGACGCGCGTTAGCGCGTGTGCACATTCGCATAGAGGTGCCATTGAGCATGCCCACCCTGGATCTCATTTGTCTCTGGCTATGGTTCCGTGCATGCACCTTGGCATTAGCAGAACGAGGATTGGCAGCTGCTGCATGGAGACGGGTGCTTGCTGTGTGAGTTCTCTGACAGGTGGCCACCGTGATCGCTCCTGAGAGAGACAGAACGGGGATCTGTCAACATAAACAGACAGATCTCCGTTCTCTCAGGGGAGGAGAGACAGGTCTGCTGTTCCTAGTGATTAGGAACAGTGATCTGTCTCCTCCTCCAGTCACTACACTCTCCCAGCAGTTAGAAACACCTCCCTAGGGAACATTTAACCCCTTGATCACCCCTAGTGTTAACCCCTTCCCTGCCAGTGACACTTATACAGTAATCAGTGGCTATTTTTTAGCTCTGATCACTGTATAAATTAGCTCTGATCACTGTATAAATGTCAGTGGTCCCAAAAAAGTGTCAAAAGTGTCCGATCTGTCCACCGCAATGTTGCAGTCCTGCAAAAAAATCACTGATCACCATCATTACTAGTAAAAAAAAATAATAAAAATGCCATAAATCTATCCCCTATTTTGTAGACGCTATAACTTTTGCCCAAACCACACCTCTTATTGCGATTTTTTTTTTTTAATCAAAAATATGTAGAAGAATACATATCGGCCTAAACTGATGAAGAAATTTGAAAAATGTTTCCAAATGGTTGTGTACTACCACAGGGTGACACTGTGGGTTAACAAGTAGAAGTGTGCCAACGTCCCAGAAAAGCATACAGATATTAGAAGAATTAAGAAACGGACTTAATAGGCACACAGGTAGGCTTTCTAAAAATGATAGAGTTAATTTTTTGAGTACAAAATTCATACAAAACAAACAACACACACAAGTAAAGTCATGTAAAATTCTGTAAGATTGGTATTGTATATCCCGCACAAAACCTTAACCCCACTTCATACAGTACTTAGAACTAGTAGTATGACCAGCAATATGGAAACTAAAGTTCCCGTAGTGGTGATTCTGGTAGAGGTGTAAGCAAGCAGACTTGTGGGTCAAGTTGTGGGTCCGGGTATACATGATCTTTCAATTGCTCGACATGTTGCGCATAGGAGCACGCTTCCTCAGGACCACATGAAATTCTATTAGATGTGTATGAAAAAACGAATGTAAATATATACAATTTAACATCATGTAAAAAAAGCACAAGAATACTACTGTTACTGAGTATCTGAGTATAGAAAGAATTGCTCCAAACAGATCATTTGGCCAGATGGGACCACCCATAAAGGGGGGGGGAGGGAAGGGGGAGGGGGGGAGGGGCATTGAGCACCCGATGGCAGAAAGCAAAGCGGGGCAGTTGGGGCGTATATTATAGCACTTGACCCACAAGTCTGCTCGCTTACACCTCTAACAGAATCACCACTACGGGAACTTTAGTTTCCATATTGCTGGTCATAATACTAGTTCTAAGTACTGTATGAAGTGGGGTTAAGGTTTTGTGCAGGTTATACAATACCAATCTTACAGAATTTTATACGACTTTACTTGTGTTTGTTGTTTGTTTTATATGAATTTTGTACTCAATAAATTAATTCTATCATTTTTAGAAAGCCTACCTGTGCGCCTATAAAGTCCATTTCTTAGTTCTTCTAATATCCTGATGAACTCATTTGTTTTTTATTTTTTTATTTTTTTATTTATGTTTTCCGGTCCCAGAACTGCTTTCCCACACTCTAGTAGCTTCCAATGGCATGGCCTCCCTCCATCTCTGGACTCTATAGGTGACACCCCACGCCTCATCCTCTCACCACAATGGCTCCGATAAATTGCTGCAGACTCAGGAGATCCCCCAAATAAATGGCTAGGGGTTTATGCCAACTCAGGCTCTCTCTTTCTCTGGCTGACAGTCTTGGGCACAGTTGTTCTCTCCTCACTCTGTCTCTGCACTGTCCTGTCAGAGCCCTATTTTCTTTTTCTGGGCTCATAGACTTTCTCTCTCTCTTCCTCTGAAATCACCTCAGCCTCCTCAGCCCTTCCTGAAACGTGCCTTTTTCCCAGTGTCCTCTCTGTCTCTCAGTTTTCTGGAAGGACAAGTCAACATCTCCCTATCTCCATCTTGTAGCCAAAAGAAGAACTTGCATGACTAATAGTCTTTCATTGCTTCATGACAAAAATGCTTGTTACACATTAAAGATTAAACAATAGACAGCCTGACCACTTAACAGGGGGGCGTGACCGGATGCAGGTGTGAGCGGTGTGTGTGTGTGTGCTCTCTCCCGGCTCCGACCCCGATGCTGCACCAGCGCTGTGAAGTGGGGGTTTAGGCAGCTGCATGTGTGCCCTGTGAAATCGCCTGATTCCTGCTTATGAGCCAAGGCTCCCACAGGTTGCCGTCGGTGTTACCGGCTGCCCGAACGGCATCCTGACTTGCGGGGGTGACAAGAGAGGAGAGGAGAGGAGGAGAGCCTGGGAAGGATCAGCTGTCTGCAGTCAGCTGACTGCCGTTTGGTCTTGCGGTGCTGACGAGCAGAGCTCTGAGGGGAAGCCGAGGGGAAGCCTGGATACAGTGCCTCCGCTGTGTACAAGTACGGCTGTGTAATGTTGCCTGGTGAATGTTCACAGACACTGCGGGAGGCTGAGTAATGAAAACTGAGAGAGCTAATCCAGAGACAGTCATAGGAGAGAGCGGTGGAGATACTGTGGCTGGAGGACGGCTGAGGAAAAGGTGGCAATACTGAATAGAGGACGGTGGAGCTGGATGGTTTACCTGCAGAGACCCTGGCAAAAGACCGGCAGACATCCTTGAAGCCAATTAAAGACAGGTAAAGAACCTGCTCTGTATATAAAAGCAAAGTGTATTGACTCTGTGTTAAAATAGGGAATCTGGGGCTCATCCCTTGTTATTTTAGAGGTTTGGATTCTTAAAGCGTGAAGGGACTGTTTGTTGGACTGGTCAGGCTGGTGGGCTACAAATTGCCTAAAGTGTCCTAGTTGGCTATGACTAAGAAGAAGGGGGAAGACCAGCATCACCATCCCCAGGATAATATGCCTATTCAAGCTACCCGTTCAGCCAAAGAGAAGGAGAAGGGGTCCCAAAATGCAGCCGCAGTAGCCGCTGCGGCGAAGCTGGAAAAATTTGCCCATAGCACCACGCAGTCCCCAGCCAAAAACAATCAGCCGCTTGCGGGGAAAATGTCAGCGGGGGGCTCTGGGGACAGAAAAAGCTTGGGGAAAGGTCCCGACATCCCGGTGGCTAGCACAAGAATAGCGAATAAAAAAAGTCCTGAGAGGGAGCTCCTGGGAGGAACAGGGGATAGTAGCCCCAATACAGCTGCAGCCAGTGAACAAGATCCCACTTTAAAAGAGATACTATGCGCTATAAATGCTTGTAGGAGTTCAATAAGTGGGATGTGGGAAGAGCTGAAAACCCTAAGCGAGGAATTTGGCAATATTAAACAAGAAATCCAGCAAACAGTGGAGAGAATTAAATGTGTGGAGGAAAGGGTTAGCCAAGTAGAAGATACCGTATCCCCACTGCGACAGGAGTTTATGAAAATGCAAGCTCAGCTAGAGTCCAACAAGCTGAAAATGGATGAATGGGAGAATAGGTCGCGAAGACAAAACGTAAGAGTGATGGGCCTCCCCGAGAAAGTCGAGGGCTCCCGCCCCGAAGAATTCATGGAAAAATGGCTTAAGGAAGTTTTTGGGGTAGAGGCTTTTTCACATTTTTTTTCTATTGAGCGAGCCCACAGAGTCCCTTCTAGATCAGTATATTCAGGAGATCGCCCAAGATCAATGATAATGAGATTTTTTAATTACAAAGATAAGTTGAACTTAATGCAAAAATCTAGAGAAAAAGGAGATGTCCTCTTCAATGGTGCAAAGGTTTCGATTTATCCAGATTATTCCCCGGAATTGCAAAGGAGAAGAGCAGGTTTTTTGAACATTAAGCGCACCTTACGGAACCACAACATTCCATATGCGCTATTATATCCAGCACGATTGCGTATTGAGGCTTTAGGGACTACCCGTTTTTTTGAAACGGTCAAAGGAGCCACGGACTGGTTTGAAGAGAACAAAAGGAACTTATAAATGTTTTTGTTTTTTTTTTGTTTGTTCCCTTTAACTTCTAGGAAATGGGACTAACGATGTGATTTTTGTGTGTTTTTTTTTTTTTTTTTTTTTCTGCTGGTTTGTTTGGTAGTAATAGGGGTTGGGAGGGAGAGAGCTGGGTGGATGAAGTGAAGAGTGAAAGAAATGTTTAGTTTGGTGACGAGGGTTCTTTTAACCCTTGGGTTGATGGGCCTATTGGGGGGGAGGGGGGAGGGGGGGGTGGGTGGGGAGTGTGGGGGGAGGGGTGGTGGATGAAGTGGGGTGAGGGGAGTAGTAAGGTCACAAGGAAGGCCCCTAGGGCACGCCGAGTGAGGCACAGGGGGGGGGGGGAGAAGGGATTATTTAAATTAGGGGGTACCACAGTTGCAAAAATAAAGGTAAAAACGCACAGAGCACTGTTAAAAAATGTGTCAAAGATAAAAGAAATGAAGTGTAAATACTTAAAGTTTATAAGATTTAGTAGGTTTAATGACACTGTTTTGGATGGAGGTGGGAGGGAGGGGTGTGGGGGTATAGGTCCCCCGGATCCGCTCGGTCCCCTTCCCATAATAATAGCACTGAGGGTGGTAGGTAGGAGCATTGAGGATTTGAAGCACAAGAACAAAAGGGGCATGTGGGCACATGTGGTAAAGCAGAACAGAGTTTGGAAATGTTTTCTTTGTTATTTTCTTCAAAAAAGTACTGGCTCGGAACAGTGCCAATTTACAGCCGTGACTTTCCAATATATAAGTAGAAGGGTAATCCTACCCTGGTATTTGCATAGCGGGTATTTGTTGATGTACAATTTTGAATGAAGCCTAGAACACTTGGTTTAAGCTCCTGGAATGTCAGGGGGATGAGCGATTATGTGAAAAAAGCCACTGTATTCCAGGAGTTAGATGCTTGTGCTGCCGAAGTGATATGCTTGCAGGAAACGCACTTGACCAGCGAGACTAAATTATTAATTAAAAATAATACATTTCAGACACAATACCATTCAGTGTACTCCTCCTACTCAAGGGGAGTGAGTATCCTGATTAGGAAGGGGTTGACGTTTTCCTGCAGGGATGTCAGCATTGATAGACTGGGTTGTTTTATTTTTTGCATTGTTTAATTGAGGGTAGATCTTTTGTTATAGCAAATTTATATATTCCTCCACCATTTAAAATGGAGATACTGTTCCTGCTGCTTGAGTTCCTGGAGGATAAGAGAGAGGTCCCAGTTATCATAGTAGGGGACTTTAATACTGTCCTTGACAGCAGGTTAGATAGGTTCCCCCCAGGGTTTAGCGGAGGTGGAGGGTCGGTGGGAAGGCTGGCACAGTTTTTGGAGGAGGTTGGGTGGTGTGATATGTGGAGGGTGCGTAACCCCAATAGTCAGGAATATTCTTGCTTTTCAGGGACCCACCATACCCTATCCCGTATTGATATGGCCATTGGTAACCAGGAAGCCCAGCCTTTAATAAGTAGTATTGAATATCGCCCAAGGGGGGTGTCCGATCACTCGCCACTGATAGTGATAATAACCATGCAGGATGATGGTGGTCGGAGATTGTGGTCAGTAAACCCAGCATGGTTGGACCTAGTGGGGAATAGAGATGAAATTAATTTAAGATTGAGAGAATTTGTCGAATTTAACACCGGTACTGCCTCGGAGGGTGTGATTTGGGACTCCTTGAAAGCATACCTCAGAGGGCTTTTGATCCAACAGATATCCAAAATAAAGAAACAAACAAGGGCAAGGGGAGAGCTTATTAGGGAAGAGGTTCGGGAGTCAGAAAGAAAGTATGTATTAGACCCAACAAATGAAAATCGGGAAGATTGGGTACTGAAACAACAAAAATACAAAAAGGAAGAAACTAGAAGAGCAGAGAACAGGAAGGTTTTTCAGAGGCAGAGGAATTTTGAAGAAGGCGAAAGAGTGGGCCGGACGTTGGCCCTGTTGGCCAAAACTAATTCGCCTTCTTCAACAATCCCCATGATCAAAACAAAGGAAGGGGATATTTCTTCAGATCCTAGGGTAATTAATAAAACATTTGTAGAATTCTATAGGGATCTATATAAGTCGCGTCATAGCCCTGAACAAGCAGAGATGGAGGAATTTTTGGAAGGTATTGAGTTACCGGTGTTGTCAGACGTAGATAAGAATAGTCTGGAAGCACCGATAACACTGGAAGAGGTCGGGCAAGCAATAAAGAACATGCCGAACCAAAAGTCCCCAGGCCCTGATGGATTGCCATCTGAGGTTTATAAACAATATGGGGAGGTGCTGGCCCCGGAGCTTTGGAAGACACTGAACTGGTCAGCTGCAGTTGATAGCTTGCCTTTATCAATGTCTGAAGCTATTATTGTATTGATTCAGAAGGAGGAGAATAGTCAGCTAGATACCTCGTCATATAGACCAATTTCATTGCTGGGCACAGACGTCAAGATTCTGGCAAAGATCCTGGCTGCCAGGCTGAATAGATGTATATCTACTTTGGTTCACCCGGACCAGTCAGGGTTTATGCAGAACAGGTCTACTAGTAAAAATATAAGAAGGACTTACTTGAACCTCCAGACCCCGGTAGAGAATGCAGGCTCCAGAGTGGTTTTGTCCTTGGACATTGCCAAGGCATTTGACACCCTGGAATGGGAGTATTTATGGTGGGCATTGGGGAAATTTGGGTTTGGTCCCCTATTTATTAAGTGGCTTAAGATTTTATATCGACACCCCAGTGCTAGATTGAAAATAAACAATACATACTCTAAGGGGATCTCTCTTGAGAGGGGGACTAGGCAGGGGTGCCCCTTGTCCCCCCTGCTATTCGCCCTGGCAATAGAGCCTTTCGCGGAGGTAATAAGAAAATCATCAGGTTTACAGGGCTATAAAAGGAAAGGGGGTGAGGATAGAATAGCGTTATATGCCGACGATGTATTGTTATTCCTGGGGGACATGGGGCCATTGTTAGTAAAGGCAATGCAGCTGGTGGAAGGGTTTGGGAGAGTATCGGGGTTAATAGTCAATTGGGAGAAATCTTTACTCCTCCTGCTTGACTCGACCAACGGCTCTCTCCCTCAGGTGGTACCTTGTCTCAGGGTGGTGGAGAAGTTTAAATACTTGGGTATAGTGGTGACCAATAACCCAATGCAGTATATTAAAGATAACCTAGCTCCGCTGTTAGAAAAGTTTAGAAGGAAGAAAGACATTTGGTCTCGGCTTCCTCTATCTATGGCGGGGCGTATAAATCTGATTAAGATGATTTGGATGCCTCAACTAATGTACATATTACATAATTCACCGATTTGGATAGGGAGGGACTGGTTTTTAAAAATAAACTCTATCTTTCGTGAGTTAATATGGAGAAAGGGCCAGGCCAGGATTAGTCTCCAGACCTTGCAACGCCCCAACAGGGAGGGGGGATTGGCGGTGCCCCACCCATACAGGTACTTCTTGGCGGCTCAACTGCAACACCTGGGTGGGTGTGAACGTGGGGGGGAGGTGGATTCCAGTGCAAAAATCATGTTGTCGGGGAGCCCGCATAAATCCTTGGTAGGGGCATTGGAAGCCGAAGCATTAGGATGCTCATCTCCAACAAACAAATTGGTTATAAAAGTCTGGCGGTCAGTAAAGATCGAAATGGGATATAAGGGGGTTACGGAGTTCACACCTATATGGCAGAATAGGCAGCTACAAGAAATGCAGGCGATAGGAGTAAACAGGATGTGGGAAAGGGCGGGAATAACTAGGCTGGCACAAATATACGTTGGCAATATACTAAAATCCTTTGCGGACCTGAGACGGGAGTTTGGAATCCCCAAGGAATCATTTTACTTTTATCTCCAGATCAGGCACGCATTAGACAAGCAATTTAAGACCAACGCACTGGAATGGTGTAGTGCATCACTTCTTAATAAGGTGGTAAGGGTACATAGTCTTAAGGGGCTAATATCGGGAATTTATGACCAACTAACGACCAGGGCAACTGGTCTAGCCCCACTCTCGCGCGCAAGGGAGGGGTGGGAGGCCGATGTGGGGGAGTTGAGTGATGATCAGTGGGGGAGAATATTGGAGCTTGGTCCACTGGTGTCCCTCTCTCCGTCGCAGCGGGCGTCGCACCTCTTGCTTGTGCACAGAGCCTACTACACCCCCAAGAGGTTGCATAGAATGGGTCGTAGACCAGACGACAAATGCCCCAGATGTTTAGATACGGGCGATCTTATACACATTATGTGGAGATGCCCGAAGCTAGTTAGGTACTGGACCGAGATCCTAAACATCATAGAGGTTAGGTTTGGGATAAGGCTGGAGCCCGAGGCTAAGGTTTGTGTCCTGGGGCTAATTAAAGAGGATATGGGGGAAGGCTACACAGGAATAGCAATTGTACGATGCTTATACCAGGCCAGGAAACTGATCGCAAAAGCATGGTTATCAACAACGTCCCCTACCCCTGAAGAATGGGTTAGTACTATGAACGCACTAGTGGGAATAGAAAGGACTATTTATATTAGAAGGGGAAGCTATGGGAAGTTCATAGGGATTTGGGGCATGTGGTGTCAGGGAGAGAATAGGGAAATATAAAATCGTAACGAGGAAAGGAAGATTTGCACGAGGGAACAGATATTAGGGAATAAGTAGTGTGCACAGTACTCTTATTGGGGTATTAAGTCTTACCAAGCTTAGGATACGACTATTTTAACATAAGCAACTGGTGGGGAGGAGGGAGGGTGAATAAGGGAACAGGGGTGGGGGGAGGGTTTAACGGAAAAAGGAAGGGTAAGATATTTTTGTAATTGATGGTGATATGGGGAAACATATATTGTAAGATGTGCTTTTTGTTCTTTACACCGGTTACGATGAACAATGTATAATTTGAAAAACCAATAAAAAGGATATGATTTAAAAAAAAAAAAAAAGATTAAACAATAAAACAAATCGATTCATTATAACGCTACAGAAATAACTTATTATCTGAAAATGAATTAACGTAATATAACAGAACAAAATTATGTATTTTACAAATGAAAACTAAATTAAATTTTTAGTCATGCACAAGTCTAGTAATAAGGATTTGGAAAAAAAAAAAACTTCTCTTTAAAGTTATATGCAGTGTAGTAAACTCTTTATCCAAAAGGTTGAAGATCACATTTTTTTTTTCTGTAGTGAAGATAAGAAGACGTGGAAAAAATTTGAGGAATTGCTAAGTGGCTTGTTGAAAAGATGCATCAGCTTGAAATTTCCAATACTATTTTTTTTACAAGCCACAGCGAAAGAAATAACAATCTACTAATGATGGTTATATTGATTACAATAAAGGAATTATAAATACTCCACTGAGAACCCTTGACACTAATCCTAGGGTTTGAATTCAATATGATCATATATAAATAATACCAATAAAACAACTAGCACGTGTTTAGAAAAAAATAAAACAAATTACATAAAGTATGTGCAGGAATATTCAAATAACTTTAAACTAATTGTACAAAATAGCTGCAATGTATTTATACAGTAGAGATTGTGAGTTGAAGTGGAACATTTCCAAGGATTGTACAGTTGTTATTATATATGGGCTTCTTTGCACTTAAAAATGTATGTATATGTATGTGTGTTGAGCACAGGATATTGTTGGGTTATGTTTCACTAATTGTGTACAATTGTTAAAAAGTTATTAGAATATTTGTGGTGGGGAGGGGTTAATTTACTTCTTAACTGTTTCACATACTGTATGTAATTACATTAAAAGAGTTGATTAGAGGGTAGTCTAAGTAGAGGGAGAAAAAATGCCCGGATTAAATAATATTTTACATGAGATTTCTCGATTTTTGTCAGTGGAAGTTTTTGGGGCAATAGAAACTAGGTCTGAAAAAAGGTTTTGAAAGTCGGTGGGACAAATATAGAGATACATTCCCAGTGTTTCAGCTATACTGTTTATCCTGAGTGGAGGTAATTTTTAAAATTCTTATAATCATCAGATATACAGTACATTGTGTGTCTCGAATCAGATAAGCGATATTTTATGAATTTATTGAGTATTTATCAAATTGTGTTGATTTGATAACTGAAGTATAAAGAAAAAGATGTTAATTAGAATATTAACTCTAATTATAAGAATTATACTTCCACACTATATCTGAAATAAAAAACTTTGCCAAGAATTAGGCTTATGCATTTTTTACCTGGATTTCTGGAAAGCTCTTTAAGTCTGGTGGAATAATTATGAGCAAATGACACTAATCAAATACTGCCAATTACATTTATTCTCTATCACTTTGAAAGAGTGAAAGCAAAGAAATAAGATTACCTATAGCCTGTGTACTTTATAAAAGTGGCATACCTCACATTCCTTTATTAGATAAGTATTAAGACACTTATGCAGAGGCTACAAACTAGCTAGTGTGTGGCATGAAAGAATCAAGTACATCATTTGGTATTTTCATGTAAAGTACATACACTATATTGTCAAAAGTATTGGGACGCTTGCCTTTACATGCACATGAACTTTAGATGCATCCCAGTCTTAGACCATAGGGTTCAATATTGAGGAAGGCTGTCCACCAGGTTTAGGAGTGTGTCTATGGATGAGCGAGTTTGGGGTAGAGGAACTTGATTGGCCTGCACCGATTCTTGACCTCAACCTGATAGAACACCTTTGGGATTAATTAGAGTGGAGACCACGAGCCAGGCCTTCTCATCCACAGCAGTGCCTGACCTCACAAACGTGCTTCTGGAAAAATGGTCAAACATTCCCATAGAGACACTGCTAAACCTTATGGACAGCCTTCCAAGAAGAGTTGAAGCTGTTATAGTTGCAAAGGGTGAGCCAACTCAATATTGAACCCTATGGACTAAGACTGGGATGCCATTAAAGTTCATGTGTGTGTAAAGGCAGGCGGCCCAATACTTTTGGTAATATAGTGTAGTATAGTGCAGAGGTGTGAGTCATTAATCTTGAGTATTGACAGGTATCAAGCAACAGAAAAGATCACCAGATCAGTGAGCTACACTCAAGGAAGCTGGAATCAGGTTAGAACAGGAAGGATCCATCCCCAAACTGTTCCCCACAAAGTTGGGAGCATGAAATTGTCCAAAATGTCTTTATATGCTGATGCCTTAAGATTTCCCTTCACTGGAACTAAGGGGCTAAGTCCAACAACTTAACAACCCTACACCATAATCGACAAAATAATTTGGAGGGATGGCCCAATACTTTTGGCAATATAGTGTGGATGAGTGAGTTTGGAGGAACTTGACTGACCTCAACCCAATGGGATGAATTAGTGCGGAGACTGTGACCCAGGCCTTCTCGTTCCAACATCAGTTCCTGATCTCACAAATGCGCTTCTGGAAGAATGGTCAAACATTTCCATAGCAACACCCCTAAACCTTATGGACAGCCTTCCCAGAAGAGTTGAAGTTGTTATCTCTGCAAAGGTTGGGCCAACTCAATATTGAACCCCACAGACTAAGACTGGGAAGCCGTTAAAGCAGAATTCCACCCAAAAATGGAACTTCTGCTTCCTCCCCCCCCTCCGGTGTCACATTTGGCACCTTTCAGGGGGGAGCAGATACCTGCCTAATCCAGGTATTTGCTCCCACTTCCAGGCATAGATAGCCGCAGTATCCGAGGATATCTACACCATGTCCGGTGCCTCCTCTGTCCCCCCCCGCTGTCTTCTGAGAGGCACATAGGTTCCAGAAGACAGCAGGGACCAGTGGGATTGCTCAGCGCAACTCGCGCATGCGCAGTAGGGAACAGTATTTGTAGCTGCTGACTTTAAAAAAAAAAAGAAATTTGACAGAACTCCGCGTTAAAGTTCACGTGTGTACTGGTGTCCCAGTACTTTTGACAATATAGTGTATTTAGCCGTAACCATTACTCAGTCATTGGTAATGTACTGTATAAAATAATTTGATCAAAAATGATCTGCACCTCCAAGCAAATGCATCTGTGCAAGTTGCTGAATTCTGCTCTTTAAATGCCTGCAAACTCAAAGTACTAGCAAACAAAATGATTTAATGAGATTAGGTTTTCAATTTTATGGTCATGCTATAGAGTTAATAGGAGTAGTGATGATCCATGCCTCAAAACTGTGTGGTTTACATATGCATATATGGTCATTATTGATTCTAACCAAATTGTAACAGAATATACACTGCCTTGAAAAAGTATTCACACCCCTTGAAATTTTCTACATTTTGTCATGATACAACCAAAAAACGTAAATGTATTTTATTAGGATTTTATGTGATAGACCAACACAAAGTGGCACATAATTGTGAAGTGGAAGAAGAAAATTCATAAATGGCTTTCCTTTTTTTTTTTACAAATAAATATATGTGAAAAATGTGGTGTGCATTTGTATTCAGCCCCCCCGAGTCAATACTTTGTAGAAGCACCTTTCTCTGCAATTACAGCAGCAAATCGTTTTGGGGATGTCTCTACCAACTTTGTACATCTAGAGAGTGACATTTTTGGCCATTCTTCTTTGCAACATAGCTCTGTCAAATTGGATGGAGAGCGTCTGTGAACAGCAATTTTCAAGCCTTGCCACAGAATCTCAATTGGATTTAGGTCTGGTCTTTGACTGGGCCATTCTAACACATGAATATATTTTGATCTAAACCATTCCATTGTAGCTCTGGCTGTATGTTTAGGGTAGTTGCCCTGCTGGAAGGTAAACCATCTTGAGTCTTTTGTGGACTCTAACAGGTTTTCTTCTAAGATTGCCCTGTATTGGGGCAGCACAGTGGTGTAGTTGTTAGCACTTTCACCTAGCAGCAAAAAGGGTCACTGGCTCAAATCCTGACCATGACACCATCTGCCTGGATTTTGCATGTTTTCCCTGTGCCTGCGTGGGTTTCCTCCAGGTACTCTGGTTTCCACCCACACTCTAATGCCCTGTACACAGGATCTGACAACAAAATCCATCAGATTTTTTCCGACGGATGTTGGCTCAAACTTGTCTTGCATACACGCGGTCGCACAAAGTTGTCGGAATTTCCGAACGTCAAGAACGCGGTGACATACAACACATACAACGGGACTATAAAAGGGCAGTTCAATACCAAGTGCGCCACCCTTTGGGCTCCTTTTGTTAATCTCGTGTTAGTAAAAGTTTGGTGAGAGACGATTAGTGCTTTTCAGACTTGTGGTTTTCAGATCGTTTTTCTGCTGTTCAGTTTGTGCTTGTGGGTTCGTATCTGGTCTTCAGTGCGTGCAGTGAGTTCGTATTTGATTATTTAGTGCGTTCTTGTCCGCTTGTTGCTGATTTTCAGGTCGCTCTTCACAGGCCTTGCTGTTCTTCAGTGCGTTCTGTTACTTCGTTCTGACCAGCCGACCGTTTTGAAGCCATGTTGGGTGTATGTACTCATCGTAGAGTTTGTGCTGTGCGGGGGCTTGGTGTTGGGGTTCTTACATTGACACAAGCCCAGTCCATGAACAGGGCGAGGAGGAGTTCATGGACTGGGCTTGTGTCAATGTAAGACCAGAGGGTTTTTAATTACCAGCTGGCCAGAGCCAGAAGAGTGGTGGAGAACACATTTGGAATAATGGCCAGCCGGTTCTGCCTCTTTCTTACACCGATACACATGGCGGAATATAAACTCAGTCACATCATCCTGTCTTGCTGTGTTCTCCACAATTTTTTAAGGAGAAATTCTGTGAACTATGTTGCCTCAGTTGGGCCTGAGGCCAGAATTCGGAATTAACCAACCCTGAAGGCGCTGGAAACTGGCCATCCTGGCTTACCCAGACGCCGAGGTCTGTTTTAAATACCTTCAATACTTTGTGGGTAGGGGGGCCATCAATATGCTAGACAATGTCTGAGACATTTTTTAAATAAAAATCTATTTGTAACTGAACAAATATTTGCTTTGATTTACTGCTTGGCTTTCTTTTAGCTGTCTCCTCGGTTATCTTTTAATGGTATATTTTTTTTGGCCTTTTTCATCAACGGTGCAAACCAAATTTCTTTGAGACATGAGGTGACAATCTCTTCTTCGGCTAACTATTATTATTATGTTGTGGGTGTGCTACACATACACCTTCTTTTTGTTTTTAATGTATGTAATGCATTACTCACAAAAATATTCATCATTTTCAGCACCATTACAGAAATTTGGGGAGTCAAAATGGTGTGATTGTGTAAAATTATAAAGCACTGTTGGGTGTTATTTACTAAAAGCAAATCCACTTTGCACTAAAAGCGCACTTGAGACTGCATTGAAACTGCACTTGCAGTGCAAAGTGGATTTGCCTTTAGTAAATAACACCCATTGACACGGAAAAAAACAACTTTACTCCAGAAACTGCTTTTGAGCATTGAAAGAAGAAGCCACACATTGTTGGCTATCAAAATTTTTACTGAAAGCACAATCACATGTGCGTTTATAAAAGGGTTTTTGCACAAACCAACATGTTTGTTGTGTAACATTTTTTGAGGTCACATTAAGTTGAAATTGCTTTTTATAGGTAAAACTGGCATGTTTAAAACCATAAAAAAATATACAACTCTGGAACTTACAAAGTTCAACTTTGATAAAGTGAAGGCAATATCAGAAATGAGTATGTACAAACTGTGTTTGATATTGCCTTCATCAGACGGGGTGATGTCACCCCTGTAAAAGCCAAATTGTGAAGATGCACACAAATTGGGATTTAAAATGAAGATTTCCCTCCTGATCCCATGCCTAATGTCAACATGTGCTTGCTCCCATCATGGGGGAATCAATGGACATGTTTTGGGGGTGCAACCCCTTCCTCTCACCTACTTTATTATCGAGGAAGGGGTTGCACCCACAAAACACGTACATTGATCTTCCGTGATGGCAGATAGCACATGTTGACACACTGTGTGCATCTTCAAAATTTTACTTTTCAAATATGTAAAATATTAGTCATAAAAGATAAACAAGCAAAAAGTTAGGGATTTCTGGGTGTTTTAGATTCTCCCTAAAACATCAATGATGTTCTTCATTTTGTTTTGAACATCATTGATGTTTTCATTTAGATTTTGTAAATCTCTATTGCACCCCATTATCTCCCCGATGAGGATCTGGGCACTTTCATTGGTGAAATGACCTTCTAACACAACATCCCCATCACCTAAAAAACAAAAACGCACCATGTATTATAAATATGCAGGCATCCATCTCTTACCTGAAGCTGTGGTCGCAGACACTCACCTGTTGTGGTGACAATTTCACCAATTTCAACAACGTCTCCCTCCTCCTCCGGCTGGGTTTGGGGGATTTCCCCTTCTTCCTGAGGTGGGGAGTTCCTGGTCTCCTCTGATGAGTGGTGTCCTCCGAGTCTTTTCTCCCCTATGTGAAAAAAAATAGGTATACTTAGCACACAGATATTTGAGGGCAGAAATAGGAATATGAAACATTGCTTGGAAGTGTTGTACAATTGTCTGTTTTGGCAGAGTTCCAAGCTGAAGAATTTTTTTTTTACCTTTGTAAAGCTGGAATACTTACCTGTTTTGTGAAAGCTTCACAGATGGAGACACCCCTATAGTATTCACTGGAGCACCTGTGTGGGACACCCTAATAAAAAGTTTGTTCTGGTGTCCCACACTAGTGCTCCTGTGTCCAGATGTGTAAACAGCTGCTGAGTGTCCTCTCCTTAAACAGAATCTAGTTTGCATTTCATTCTAGTTACAAATCCATCTAGACAACAAATGTTTTTAATAGAAGTAGGCCAGAAAAAATGTATTGAACTGCATCTGGCCAAAACATCGTATTTTAGTGGGCGAACGAACAATGTTTCCTAGAAACGATTAATGTGCCCATGAGGATGAAAGTTGCCATTTTAAACTGTACATCAGTAAAGAAAAGCACATGGAGCAGCATGAATGTAATAAAAAGAAAGAATAGGAACACAGGACAACTACTTACTTTTTTGCAGCACTCTCCTGATCCTTCTATACTGATCATGCTCCCTTAATTTGAGGTCCGACCACCATTTCCTCAGTTGATCCTTGGATCTTCATAACCCAAAATTCCGGCGCAGACTCTTCACAGCTTTAGCCATGATCTTGGCCTTTCTCACATTTGGGTTGGGGTAAGGGCCATACTTCCCATCACAGTCGGCCCTTTTCAAGATGTCCACCATCTCCACCATCTCTACAAAGGGCATATCTGAGGCCTTAAATTACCTGTGGGATCGTGGCGTTTCTGGCTCCGGGCTTTCCTCCTCCTCATTGCTGGAATTATCACGCACCTGCTCTCTCTGCCATATGCTCCCCCTCTGCACCGAAAGAGAAGGGGCGGGGAATAGACTAGAAAGAACGTCAGGGGCGGGCTGAGTTTCACGCATGCGCAGTGTATATAAAGCGTAACACGCGTGCTTCATACGTACGATCTGTGAGTGGAGGAAGGGCTATCGGAAGTGCCGATCGTGATAATGACGTACAACTTTAACTTGGGCCTATACTGCTTATAGATTGAGACCTATATTGGGACAAGATTAGGAGAGTTTAGCCTGACATTAGGGTTTATCTTGCATTGTGTCTTGCAGAGAAAATGGATAGCTTCAATGATCACAACTTCCTCCCCCTGTTTATAGACAAATACAGGGAGCTGCCCTGTCTGTGGCAGGTCAAACACCTGCATTATAATCAAAAACAAAAGAGGCAGGAAAGCGCTGGAGAAACTGCCAGAGTTGGTGAAGCCGGCGGTCCCCACAGCAACCATCCCCTATGGTGGCCTGAGGAGCACTTATCTTAGGGAGTGCAAGAAGGTCCAGGATTCCCAGAGATCAGGAGGTGCAGCAGCTATTTATGTCCCCAGGCTGTGGTACTATGAGAGACTTCATTTTCTGTCAGACCAGACTGAAGTCAGGGAATCCCTCTCCACTCTTCCTTCCACTCTTCCTTCCCCCCCTATCTTCCACCCCAGCTGAGGCTTCCGACGTCCAACCTGGGACTTCCAGCCGGGACGAAGTGGAGGAGCACAGCTTGAGCCAGGTATAGCATATAACATATTTCTGGTCAAAAAATAAATGATGTTTACTAGATGTTATTATTGATCACTAACTGCTGATTTAATAAAGGCGTTTACATATCAATAGACAGTAGTGGCCAAAAATGATTGTGACAAGAATGAAAAATGCTGGGCTCAGAATGATCTTCTTTTCTATTTGTTAACATTCTATTTGCAACAGTCATGAGCTGAAAATTGTGTGTGATTGATGAACCAAAAACGAAAACTATGTCCATTTTTCATACACAGGAAGACCTCAGCCAGGAGGAGGCTGTGGAATGTGGCAGCCAGGAGGAGGCAGTGGTTAGTGGCAGCCAAGAGGTGGCAGTGGTTAGTGGCAGCCAAGAGGTGGCTGGGGTTAGTGGCAGCCAGGAGGTGGCCGGGCCCAGTAGGAGCCTCACAGAATTGCAGGTGCCTCCCCTCCGCCTTCCAACCAAAAGACCCAGGATGGGGAGGAACGTGGAGGAGTCATCACTCAGGCTGCTTCAGGAGGCTTCTGCGGCCCTCAGAGCCACCCCAACTCGTGAAGAGGCCTTTGCCTCTATGGCTGCCCACAAAACTACAGGACATGGAGGAGGGGCAACGCCTCATGTGTGAGGAAATCATTTTTTTAAACATTAAATAAGGGGTTGAAGGGCCAAATCACACCCAATACCCACCTGTGTGAGTTGCATCCTCCTCCTCCTCCTGCCACACCTCCAACACCACAGCCACAGCCTGGAAGGAAGAGTGGAAGGAAGACAAGAAAGTGATGACCTGGGTTCAGTCTGGTCTGACAAAAGATGCAGGCTCTTGTATGACCACAGCCTGGGGACATGTATGTCATCTGCTGCTGTTCCTGATCTATTGGTCTTCTGGACCAGATTTTACTCCCTTATATAAGGACTCCTCAGGCCACCAATTTTGCCAGAAAATAGTTGATGTGTGCCCTGGGAGCCAAAGGCTTCACCAATTTCAGCAGTTTCTCCAGCTTTGCCTTCCTAATTATTTGGTTATGACCCCTAAAAAAGGGGTTTTTTTAACTAATACTCGCCTATGTGTGTTTTCCTTCAAAAAGGACAGTTTGTTTTTTGAGTAGGCAGGTACATTTCAAAAATACAATATGAAATTAACAAGGGACACCAACACCAAACAACCTCCTTGAGATTAAAAAAGACAATATAATAATGGTTGTGGTAACTTGACACACAAAACACACCCAAAACAATTATGGAGATCACCAAAAAAAAAACAGGAGATATGGATTAAAAAAAACAAACAACAAATAATACAAAATATAAAAACATAAAACCAAAGAAATTTTTCGGTAGATCTGACAAATAAAAATATTATATTCATGTAATCACAAGAAATAATCAAAAAATACGTTTGTGAGAAGTCTGTGTGAATATGAGCAGCAAAACAGCTTCATTCTTCTAGCATTATAAAGAAGAAGAGAGTGCATTAAGCAATTTAAAACACTGCAGCGTGGCGAAAGTGCTATATCCATTACGAACACTAATTTTACCAGACCGAGCAGTTCCATCTCGTAATTTATTCTGAGCATGTGTGGCACTTTGTGCATCGGAATTGTCTACACATGGTTGGAATTTATGCAAACGGATTTTGTTGTCGGAAAATTTTATAGCCAGCTCTCAAACTTTGTGTGTCGGAAATTCCGATGGAAAAAGTCTGATGGAGCCCACACACGGTCGGAATTTCCGACAACAAGCTCTGATCGCACATTTTCGGTCGGAAAGTCCGACCATGTGTACAGGGCATAAAGACATGCTGGTACATTAATCAGATCCTGTCCAAATTGGCCTTAGTATATGTATGAATGTGTGTTAGGGACCTTAGGTTGTAAGCTCCTTGAGGGTAGGGACTGATGTGCATGTACAATGTATATGTAAAGTGCTGTGTAAATTGACGGCGCTATATAAGTACCTGAAATAAATAAAATATTTGGCTCCATCCATCTTCCCATCAACTCTGACCAGCTTCCCTGCTGTGCTGAAGATTTAAAAAGCATACCCACAAAATGATGCTGCCACCACTATGTTTCACAGTGGTGATGGTGTGTTCAGGGTGATGTGCAGTGTTAGTTTTCTGCCACACATAGTGTTTTTCTTTTAGGCCAAAAAGTTCCATTTTGGTCCCATCTGACCAGAGCACCTTCTTACGCATGTTTGCTGTGTCCCTCACATGGCTTCCCACAAACTGCAAACTGGACTTCTTATGGCTGTCTTTCAACAATGGCTTTCTTCTTGCCACTCTTTCATAAAGGCCAGATTTGTGGAGTGCACAACAAATAGTTGTCCTGTGGACAGATTCTCCCACCTGAGCTGTGGATCTCTGCAGCTCCTCCAGAGTAACCTTGGGCCTTTTGGCTGCTTCTCAGATTAATGCTCTCCTTGCCTGGCCTGTCAGTTTAGGTGGACAGCCATGTCTTAGTAGGTTTGCAGCTGTGCCATACTCTTTCCATTTTCGGATGATGGATTGAACAGTGCTCTGTGAGATGTTCAAAGCTTGGGATTTTTTTTTTATAACCTAACCCTGCTTTAAACTTCTCCACAACTTTATCACTGACCTGTCTGGTGTATTCCTTGGTCTTCATAATGCTGAGATTAAATTACACACAGGTGTGTCTCTATTTACTAATTAGGTGACTTCTGAAGGCAATTGGATCCACTAGATTTTAGTTAGGGGTATCAGTGTAAAATGGGCTGAATACAAATGCACGCCACACTTTTCAGATATTTATTTGTAAAAAGTTTTGAAAACCATTTATCATTTTCCTTCCACTTCACAATTATGTGTCATTTGTGTTGGTCTATCACATAAAAACGCAATAAAATAGATTTACATTTTTGGTTGTAACGTGACAAAATGTGGAAAATTTCAAGGGGTATGAATACTTTTTTCAAGGCACTGTATAAAAAGCTACAGTATTAGTGGGAGCACCAGTAAAAATGTGTTGTCCTACGGGTACAATAAATTGCTCTCAGTTCATGATATTGAGTATACAAAAAATGTTGATTCATTTTAATTTATGTGTCCTCACTTGCAGTGTGCATAAAAATCACATATTTGTTGATTAGTTTTGATCAGTAACCCTCACTTTTTACAGTTGTAGCCTGTGCCTGCTGGACTTCAGAGTAGCATGTGAAAGCCAAATGCTTGTTGTTGTTATTTATGTTCTTCAACAAATGCCTTTTGATTTTCAAAGCAAAGTCATACATAGCCTGAAGTAGCGTTCCTTCGCAACTGCTTCCTTCTTATGTTTAAAGTGTCCATTTGTCTCAGCTGAATAGGACAAGATAACAATGTAAAGGCTCTACAATTTAAAATAAAAGGGCAGCTGGGTACAACTGGCAAGACTGCCTGAACCTCACTTCTTTAGAGAAAGTTTCTGTTATTTGCCTTAATGAAAGCAGGAGTATACAAGATATTCAAGGAAGTGCTTTTGTTTAGGCAGAAGGGGCACCGGGAACACAGATGTAAGAACAGTGGAACATACTTCTGTATAAGTCCTAATTGGGAAAATGAAACGGCTGCAAAACAGTTTAAATACAGAACATTTATATGGGGCAATGTCAACAAAAATCATCAGAGCAACAATATTCACTCCTTAGCACCACAATTAAATTTCCTTTTTAAATTACACCTGCTACCTTAATAGAATTGTATTGCTATGCCTTCCAAATGATCAGCATCTTATATAGTGTTTGTACAGTATCTAGTGGGGAGCCTAGATGGGAAAAAAATTAATTGTTTGCTTTGAAACAATAGATAAAAAGATTTATTTCAGCAGTGCATTTAGCTATTTTCTAACACTTTAATACTTTGCGTAAAAAAAAAATAGAAAATTAGAGGGAAACTTTTTACACTATTCAAATTATTACTGAATGGAATGGTATATTTTGATATAAAATATATACTGCTGCCTTGAGCTTCAATGTTTTAATGTTTTTAATGTGAACTACACAAAATTAAGTTTAAAATACCAGCACCTTTTTTTTCCAGCTGCGTTTTCCAGCACACAGATTTGTGTCCCCATCAGAGTCTTCCCGCAACTTAGTGTCCCCTTCAGGGTTTCCCCACACATTTGTGTCCCTTTAAGAGACTCCCTGCTTATTTGTGTCTCTTTCATAGACTCCCTCACACACACATGTCTCCCTATCACAACCCCATGCACATTTATTTTACCCTCCAGAGTCCCCTTTAGATAATCCCATGCACATTTGTGCCCCCCTCACACACATTTGTGTCCCCTCAGAGCCCCCTGATACACATTTGAGCCCCCAAGCATATCTGCGTTCCCCTCAGAGACTCTCCCATGCTATCTGTGTCTCCCTCAGAGCGCCCTGATGCACATTTGTGTTCCCCTCGGAGCCCCCCCATGCACATCTGTGTACCCCTCAGAGCCCCCGATGCACATTTGTGTCCCCCTCAGAGCCCCTTAATGCACATTTGTGTTCCCCTCAGAGCCCCCATGCACTTTTGTGTTCCCCTCCTAGCCCCCCATGCACATCTGTGTCCCCCTCAGAGCCCCCCAAATGCACATGTGTGTCCCCATAAATACCCTCATGCACATGTGTTTCCCCCTCAGAGCCCCGCATGCACATATGTGTTCCCCTCAGAGCCCCCCATGCACATCTGTGTCCCCCTCAGAGCCCCCACGCACACATGTGTCCCCCTGAGAGCCCCCTATGCACATCTGCATTCCCCTCAGAGACCCTCCCATGCTATCTGTGTCTCCCTCAGAGCGCCCTGATGCACATTTGTGTTCCCCTCGGAGCCCCCCCATGCACATCTGTGTACCCCTCAGAGCCCCCGATGCACATTTGTGTCCCCCTCAGAGCCCCTTAATGCACATCTGTGTCCCCCTCAGAGCCCCCCATGCACATCTGTGTCCCCCTCAGAGCCCCCCAAATGCACATGTGTGTCCCCATAAATGCCCTCATGCACATGTGTGTCCCCCTCAGAGCCCCCCATGCACATATGTGTTCCCCTCAGAGCCCCCCATGCACATCTGTGTCCCCTTCAGAGCCCCCCATACACATCTGTGTCCCTCTCAGAGCTCCCTGATGCACATTTGTGTTCCCCCCAGAGCCCCCCATGCACATGTGAGGGGCTCTGGGGGGAACACAAAATTAAGTTTAAAATACCAGCACCTTTTTTTCCAGCTGCATTTTCCAGCACATTGTGTTCAGGAAATTTCAGGCTACAAACTTGCTGGGAAGATCTTGTGGCACAAGCATGCCTTTAAAGGCTAGGTTCACCTTTGGAACATGTTACACATTCCACCCGTATTTAGGATGGAACATGTAACATGTTCTATCTCCTGCATCCTCTCCCACTCATCTCCTCTCTATCAGGTACCGGGTGCTGGAGGCCAATGGAGAGAGGGCTATGGCTAAGTTCTGAACTTCCCTGGAGTGAGACAGGAGGAGTTGGGCACAAAGTAGCACAGGTTGCCAGCGGAGTTGTTAGCAGATGTATTCAGCAACACTGCTGATATGATGAACAAAGTCTGCAGACAGGTGGCACCTGTGAGATGTGACCAGTCTGTAGAATCACTGAGACAGTAAGAGGTAGTCAACACAAGCCAGGATCAGGAACCAGGTGGGAAGCAGAGCAGACAGAGTCAGGTGGAAGCCGAGGTCAAACGCGAGAAGCAGGCAGAAGATATTCATTAGACAAGCCAGGGTCTGGGACTGGAGACAGGTTAGGAACAAGCCGGGTCATAAACTGGGGATCACAGGAGCAAGGAATCACAGAAACACAGGTAACAAGCTGAAGATTAATCATCAACTTCAACCACTGACAGGCTTCCTTACAAAGACCCATGTGAAGTGCTGGTGGAGGTGCTGGGTCCTAGAGTCCTTCTCCTGCCATTGGTGCCCTGACAGATGCTGGGTCCTATAGATCTTCCCCTGATGTTGGTGCTCTAACAGTACCTCCTCTGACTGGCAACCTCCGGATGCCCATTTGGGCAATTTTCTCTGCATATTTGGTCTGAAACTCTCTGAGGAGTCTGGGGGCATGTACATTGGCTTTGGATTCAAAGGAGCTTTTTTCAGATGGATACACTTTCCACTTGATCTGCCACATCTGTGTTCCTCTCAAAGCCCCCCATGCAAATGTGTGTTCCCCTCAGAGGCCACCATGCACATCTGTGTCCCCTTCAGAGCCCCCCGTACACATCCGTGTCCCCCTCAGAGCCCCCTGATGCATATTTGTGTTCCCCCCAGAGCCCCCCCATGCACATCTGTGTCCCCCTCAGAGCCCCCTGATGCACATGTGTGTCCCCCTCAGAGCCCCCCCATGCACATGTGTGTCCCCCTCAGAGCACCCCCCCGTCCACATGTGTATCCTCCTCAGAGCCCCCCATGCACATCTGTGTCCCCCTCAGAGTCCCCCATACACATGTGTGTCCCCCTCATAGCCCCCATGCACATCTGTGTCCCCCTCAGAGTCCCCCATACACATGTGTGTCCCCCTCATAGCCCCCATGCACATCTGTATCCCCTTCAGATCCCCCCATGCAGACGTGTGTCCCCCTCAGAGCCCCCCAATGCACATCTGTGTCCCCCTCAGAGCCCCCTGATGCACATTTGTATTCCCCTCAGTGCCCACCATGCACATCTGTGTCCCCTTCAGAGCCCCCCATGCACATGTGTGTCCCCCTCATAGCCCCATGCACATCTGTGTCCCCTTCAGAGCCCCACATGCACATGTATGTCCCCCTCATAGCCCCCATGCATATCTGTGTCCCCTTCAGAGCCCCCATGCACATGTGTGTCCCCCTCAGAGACCCTCATGCACATCTGTGTCCCCCTCAGAGCCCCCTGATGCACATTTGTATTCCCCTCAGTGCCCCCCCATGCACATGTGTGTCCCCCTCATAGCCCCCATGCACATCTGTGTTCCCTTCAGAGGCTCCATGCACATGTGTGTCCCCCTCATAGCCCCCATGCACATCTGTGTCCCCTTCAGAGCCCCCATGCACATGTGTCCCCCTCATAGCCCCCAATGCACATGTGTGTCCCCCTTATAGCCCCCATGCACATCTGTGTCCCCTTCAGAGCCCCCCATGCACATGTGTGCCCCCCTCATAGCCCCCCTGCACATCTGTGTCCCCTTCAGAGCCCCCGTGCACATATGTGCCCCCTCAGAGCCCCCATGCACATGTATGTCCCCTTCAGAGCCCCCATGCACATGTGTGTCCCCCTCAGAGCCCCCCATGCACATCTGTGTCCCCCTCAGAGCCCCCTGATGCACATTTGTATTCCCCTCAGTGCCCCCCTCATGCACATATGTGTTCCCCTCAGAGCCCCCAATGCACATGTGTGTCCCCCTCATAGCCCCCATGCACATCTGTATCCCCTTCAGATCCCCCCATGCAGATGTGTGTCCCCCTCAGAGCCCCCCAATGCACATCTGTGTCCCCCTCAGAGCCCCCTGATGCACATTTGTATTCCCCTCAGTGCCCACCATGCACATCTGTGTCCCCTTCAGAGCCCCCATGCACATGTGTGTCCCCCTCATAGCCCCATGCACATCTGTGTCCCCTTCAGAGCCCCCCATGCACATGTATGTGCCCCTCATAGCCCCCATGCATATCTGTGTCCCCTTCAGAGCCCCCATGCACATGTGTGTCCCCCTCAGAGACCCCCATGCACATCTGTGTCCCCCTCAGAGCCCCCATGCACATCTGTGTTCCCTTCAGAGGCCCCATGCACATGTGTGTCCCCCTCATAGCCCCCATGCACATGTGTGTCCCCCTCATAGCCCCCATGCCCATCTGTGTCCCCTTCAGAGCCCCCATGCACATATGTGTGCCCCTCATAGCCCCCAATGCACATGTGTGTCCCCCTTATAGCCCCCATGCACATCTGTGTCCCCTTCAGAGCCCCCCATGCACATGTGTGCCCCCCTCATAGCCCCCATGCACATCTGTGTCACCTTCAGAGCCCCCGTGCACATATGTGCCCCCTCAGAGCCCCCATGCACATGTATGTCCCCCTCATAGCCCCCATGCACATCTGTGTCCCCTTCAGAGCCCCCATGCACATGTGTGTCCCCCTCAGAGCCCCCCATGCACATCTGTGTCCCCCTCATAGCCCCCATGCATATCTGTGTCCCCTTCAGAGCCCCCATGCACATGTGTGTCCCCCTCAGAGACCCCCATGCACATCTGTGTCCCCCTCAGAGCCCCCATGCACATCTGTGTTCCCTTCAGAGGCCCCATGCACATGTGTGTCCCCCTCATAGCCCCCATGCACATGTGTGTCCCCCTCATAGCCCCCATGCCCATCTGTGTCCCCTTCAGAGCCCCCATGCACATATGTGTGCCCCTCATAGCCCCCAATGCACGTGTGTGTCCCTCTTATAGCCCCCATGCACATCTGTGTCCCCTTCAGAGCCCCCCATGCACATGTGTGCCCCCCTCATAGCCCCCATGCACATCTGTGTCACCTTCAGAGCCCCCGTGCACATATGTGCCCCCTCAGAGCCCCCATGCACATGTATGTCCCCCTCATAGCCCCCATGCACATCTGTGTCCCCTTCAGAGCCCCCATGCACATGTGTGTCCCCCTCAGAGCCCCCCATGCACATCTGTGTCCCCCTCAGAGCCCCCTGATGCACATTTGTATTCCCCTCAGTGCCCCCCTCATGCACATATGTGTTCCCCTCAGAGCCCCCCCATGCACATCTGTGTCCCCCTCAGAGCCCCATGCACATCTGTGTCCCCCTCAGAGCCCCCTGATGCACATTTGTGTTCCCCCAGAGCCCCTCCATGCACATATGTGTCCCCCTCAGAGCCCCCTGATGCACATTTGTATTCCCCACATAGCCCCCCATGCACATTTGTGTCCCCCTCAGAGCCCCCTGATGCATATTTGTGTCCCCCTCAGAGCCCTCTGATGCATAATTGTGTCCCCCTCAGAGCCCCCATGCATATGTGTGTGTCCCTCATAGCCCCCATGCACATCTGTGTCCCCTTCAGAGCCCCCCATGCACATGTGTGTCCCCCTCATAGCCCCCATGCACATCTGTGTCCCCTTCAGAGCCCCACATGCAGACGTGTGTCCCCCTCAGAGCCCCCCAATGCACATCTGTGTCCCCCTCAGAGCCCCCTGATGCACATTTGTATTCCCCTCAGTGCCCACCATGCATATCTGTGTCCCTCTCAGAGCCCCCATGCTCTTTTTTATGTTGCCTCAGAGCTTCCCCCATGTACATTTGTCTCCCCATCAGAATAACAGTGTGCCTCTGAAACAACTACCAACCACTATCTTTAGTGTAGATCCGTTGCACCTTCCAGCTCCGGTCCTGCTGTTACTTAGGCATGCTGTGTAAATAACTTACGTTAAAAGTGGGCAGTAGCCGGAAGGTGCAGCAGGTCTCTACTGAAGCACTTCACTGGTGGGCCCAGCAACCAATAGCAGCATTGGGTGGGGCAGGCATTGTCTGGTAGCAGGGCATGCTCTGCATACTGCGGGAGAAGGGGGCGTATGCAGCCAAAGAAACTAGAGCAGAGACCGGTCCCTGCAGTGAGTCTTAGGACTCAAGCTGCGGGCTGGAAAAACGTCCTAGCAGGCCGGATGTGGCCCGCGGGCCGTACTTTGGACACCCCTGAGATAGGCGATCAGAAACAGGTCAAGGTACTCACTGAAGATATAGTTTATGAAATGTTGGAATGTTGTAAGAGCATTGCATAGCCAAAGGGTATCACGAGGTATTCAAAATGACCGAAGCGGGTTCAGAAAGCAGTCTTCCATTGGTCCCCTCTCTAAAGCGGACCAGGTTATAGGCCCCTCTTAAGTCCAGCTTTGTGAATACTGGGGTCACTTGAACCTCTAAAACAACTCAGGAACGAGGGGAAGGGGGTACCTGTTCTTGATAGTGATTTTGTTGAGCTCCCTTTAGTCGATGCATGGCCGGAGTGAGCGGTCCTTTTTTTTCAAAGAAGATGATGCCTGATCCCACAGGAGAAGAGGAGGGACGGATGAAGCCATCGGCTATATTCTCATCGATAAAAATAGAAATACCTCCGTGCTCAGGATAAAAAGGTATTCAGCCTCCCCCGATAGCACCCCCCAGATGTAAGGGGTGATATATGAGTAAATGAAAGGAAGTATGGGGTGAGTGGCGCTCCCTAAAATGGTGGGAGTGGGCTCCCTATATACCACAGAGGTATACTATCCACCTAAGTGTATATGTGCTCTCAACCACCTAAGATAAAATACATATAAACTACATAATATATTATAATATAATAAGTGTGTATTATAATGAACGTGTATCAGTATCCATGATGTAAACAGTAGATGCAAAACATCAAACCAATAGTGCAATGTGTACATTATTCCCACTAACATCAGTATCCGTGATGTAAACAGTAGATGCAAAACATCAAACTAATAGTGCAATGTGTACACTATTCCCAGTGACAGCAATAAAATACCCCGCTGTCAATAAGATAATAACATCCAAAATATATAAACCACTGTGTATCAAAATTGTTTCCAAGTGATAAGTGTCCAAATCCACAGTATGGAAAAAAATAAAAAATAAAAAATAAATAAAATAAATAAAAGCATAATCTGACGAATAAAAATAGAAGTGAAGCTCCAAAATGGCAAAATGTTCATACAAAAAAGTGTTCATGCAGAAAAGTTCATATAAAAAAGTGACTCTTGTGCTTCAACAAAATCCAGTGACTTCCTTGATCCCCCTTAAGGGTCCCCAGTCACCAGCTCCTGGCACCCCTAGAAGGGTAATAGGTATGTATCGATAGAGGTTGATGGCCACCTGTCCCGGTTCAGGACGTTCCCACGGGTCCTCTGCTCAGCACAGCCTCCAACACCGTATCCAGAAAATGGTTCACTGGCATCTTTTAATCACATCCTCATAGGAAAAGACAGGGCTCCCATATTCCTGGATATGGTGTTGGAGGCTGTGCTGAGCAGAGGACCCCTGGGAACGTCCTGACCCGGGACAGGTGGCCATCAACCTCTATCGATACATGCCTATTACCCCTGTAGGGGTGCCAGGAGCTGGGGACCCTTAAGGGGGATAATGGAAGTCACTGGGTTTTGATGAAGCACAAGAGTCACTTTTTTGTATGAACTTTTCTGCATGAACACTTTTTTGTATGAACATTTTGCCATTTTGGAGCTTCACTTCTATTTTTATTCGTCAGATTATGCTTTAACTTATTTTATTTATTTTTTATTTTTTAATTTTTTCCATACTGTGGATTTGGACACTTATCACTTGGAAACAACTTTGATACACAGTGGTTTATATATTTTGGATGTTATTATCTTATTGACAGTGGGGTATTTTATTGCTGTCACTGGGAATAGTGTACACATTGCACTATTAGTTTGATATTTTGCATCTACTGTTTACATCACGGATACTGATGTTAGTGAGAATAGTGTACACATTGCACTATTATGCCCCGTACACACGATCGGACATTGATCGGACATTCCGACAACAAAATCCATGGATTTTTTCCGACGGATGTTGGCTCAAACTTGTTTTGCGTACACACGGTCGCACAAAGTTGTCGGAATTTCCGCTCGCCAAGAACGCGGTGACGTACACCACGTACGAGGAGACTAGAAAAGGCCATTTCAGAACCAAGCGCGGCACCCTTTGGGCTCCTTTTGCTAATCTTGTGTTAGTAAAAGTTTGGTGAGAGACGATTCGCGCTTTTTCAGACTCGTGATTTTCAGATCGTTTTCTGCTGTTCAGTTTGTGCTTGTGGGTTTGTATCTGCTCTTCAGTGCGTGCAGTCAATTCGTATTGTACTATTCAGTGTGATCTTGTCCGCTCGTTACTATTTTTCAGGTTGCTCTTCACAGGCCCTGCTGTTCTTCAGTGCGTTCTGTTACTTCGTTCTGAGCACCCGACCGTTTTCTAGCCATGTTGCATATACGTACTCCTCGTAGAGTTCGTGCTGTGCGGGGGCTTGGTGTTAGGGTGCTTACCTTGACACAAGCCCAGTCCATGAACAGGGTGGAGAGGAGTTCATGGACCAAGAATTGGTTGCTTCAGCGTGACCAGTTCTGTCATATGCCTTTGCTCCGTGAGATCCGTGAGAATAATCCTGATGATTTCAGGAACTTTCTCAGGATGACGGACCCCGTATTTCACCGTTTGTTGGCTTCGCTGACCCCCTTATATCAGCAGGCAGGATACCTGCATGAGGCAAGCCATTACTGCGGAGCAGAGGCTCGTCGCTACCCTGCGGTACTTGGCGATGGGGAGAAGCCTGCAGGACTTGAAGTTCTCAACAGGCATCTCCCCCCAGGCTCTGGGTATCATTATCCCAGAGACCTGTTCTGCCATCATCCAGGTCCTGCAGAAGGAGTATATGAAGGTAAGATTTTTATCCTTTAATATCACATTTTATTGTATTGAATGTTTGATAATATATTGTATTTCTTTCCTCATTCCCTAATTAGATGATTGTAATATGCTGTGAATGTCCCCTTTGTCCTCATGCATGCTGGAATTTTATGTAATTATTTTTGTTGTCCTTCATACATATTTGCCTTCACTTACCTCCCCAGCATGATCTCCTGGCCCTATATTCACCTCGTGTAGTTACTTAACAATGTATTTTATCAGCTCCATAGTAGTGCTTTACCCCAAACACCCCCTAAAATGTTTTGAAATGTGATTTGTGCTTTAAATTCAGGCAGAGTGCCAGAGGCTTTTTTTGGGGGGTCCCCAAATCATTTTGAACCCTCCCTCCCCCCCAACTGCTAAGGCAGCTAATACCAATTCTCTATCTATCCTCAATCATCTATCTGCTGACTTTGCCAAACCCATATACACTATACCCATCTTTTTTGTGCTCAGATTTATGGATGAATTCCCCAAAGCATGTAGTGCAAGGGCCTGCTGTATACTTTCAAATGGTACTGTTTAAAGTTTTTGTATACTATTATTATCTTGATAGGTAATAGCAGAATGTCCAAATATGCTCAAATGTGTACAATGTGTATTTAGATCTTTGTATTATGGCGCTTCTTACCTGTCCAGTGGGCTGCCAATAGTGTAACTAAGGAGGGGCTGTTCAAAGTAATACTCATTATTTAGGCATTCATCTCTCAATGAAGTGGAGAGGGTTACCTGTCCAAGAGTTCCCCCCCTATAATGTTAGAAATGGCCCATGAGAGGGGGGGAGGGGGAATCTGATAGTTGTACCTTATACTTTGGTCTTTAAAAACCCCCTCAAATAAATGTTATCTTGATGTTGGCCAAGAATGTTTGTGTCTAATCTGCTTTCCCTGTTTATGTGCAAAATGACTATTTTTTTTTGTTTGACTCCACAGTTTCCTTCCACGCCACAGGAATGGCAGACTGTGGCATCCCACTTTGCTCAGCGGAGGGACTTTCCTAACTGCGGAGGGGCAATTGATGGGAAACACGTCCACATCATCCCACCACCCAACTCGGGGTCATACTATTATAATTACAAGGGGTTCAATAGTATTGTGATGTTGGCGGTGGTGTCGGCTACTTACGAGTTCCTGTATGTGGACGTGGGGAAGAATGGCCGGATGTCCGATGGTGGAGTCATCGCCCAGACGGAGTTCTACAGGCATCTCCAGAATGGCAGCTTGGACTTGCCACCTCCAGAAGACAATGTGGAAGGACTCCCATTTGTCTTCAGAAGCGTTTGCGCTGGGGGACCATCTTATGCGGCCATTCCCGATGAGGACCCTCACCCCAGACCAGAGGGTTTTTAATTACCGGCTGGCCAGAGCCAGAAGAGTGGTGTAGAACACGTTTGGAATCATGGCCAGCCGGTTCCGCCTATTTCTTACACCCATACATATGGCGGAGTATAAACTGAATCATATAATCCTGGCGTGCTGTGTTCTACACAACTTTTTATGGCAACATTCTGCCAACTATGCTGGCTCAGTTGGGCCTGAGGCTGGAATTCAAAATGAACCAACCCTGACGGCGCTTGAAAGTGGCTGTCCTGGCTTGCCCCCCCTGAGTGCCTGTGATGTCCGGCTAAGATACCTTGAATTCTTTGCGGGTAGGGGGGCTATTAATATGCCAGACAATGTCTGAAACCTTTTTCAAATAAAAAAAATAACTGCTCAAATCTTTGGTGACATTTACTGCTTGTGTTTCTTTTAGCTGACCCTGACAGAAATGTGATGAGTCCTGAAAATGGCGTGATTGTGTAACCTTACAAAGCACTGTTGGGTGTTATTTACTAAAGGCAAAGACACTTTGCACTACAAGTGCACTTGAAACTGCACTTGTAGTGCAAAGTGGATTTGCCCTTAGGAAATAACACCCATTGTCACAGAAAACACCCATTAGAGCACAACAAAAGTGTTGGAGCGTTGAAACAATAATCCACACATTCTTGATTATCAATCTTTTTAATACCAGCACAATCACATGTGCATTTGTAAAAGGTTTTTAAAACAAACCAACATGTTTGTTGTATAACAATTTTTGGGGTCACATTAGAAAAAGTAGAAATGTCCATTTAAGATAAAACAGGCATGTTTAAAACCAACAAGAAAGACACAAATCTTGAACTTACAAAGTTCACATTTGGTAGAACTTGAAGGCAATATTAGACATGAGTATTTACAAACTGTGTTTGATATTGCGTTCAGATGGGGTGAAGTCACCCCAGGAAAAGCCAAATTTTGAAGATGCACACAAATTTCTGAATGTCAACATGTGCTACCTGCCATCACGGGGGATCAAGGGACGTGTTTTGGGGGTGCAACCCCTTCCTCGCAGCTACTTTATTATTGAAGAAGGGGTTGCACCCCCAAAACGCCTACATTGATCTCCTGTGATGGCAGATAGCACATGTTGACACACTGTGTGCATCTTCAAAATTTGGCTTTTCGGCAATTTGTCCAAAAATGTCAATAATTTTTAGCACACACAAAACCAAAGGAATTTGGAGGGGTTTTAAACTCTCCCTAAAACATCAATGATGTTCTTCATTTTTTGTTGAACAACATTGATGTTTTTCAGAATGTTTTCCAAGTTCCTATTATGCCCCATGATCTCCCCAATCAGGATCTGTGCAGTTTCCGAGGTGAAATGCCCTGGATCCACAACATCAGGATCACCTAAAAAGATAGAAACAAAAACACACCATGTATTATAAATATACCTGCATCCATCTCTTACCTAAGCCTGTGGTCACAGATACTCACTTGTTGGGGTGACAATTTCCACCACGTCTTCCTCCTCCTGCTCTGCTTGGCTTGGGTGGATTTCCCCTTCTTCCAGAGGTGGGGGGTTTGTGGTCTCCTCGGATGAGGGGTGTCCTCCGAGTCTTTGATCCCCTATGATAAAAAAATAGGTATACTTAGCACACAGATATTTGATGGTAGAAATAGGAATATGAAACTTTGTTTGGAAGTGAGGTACAATTGGCTATTTTGACAAAGTTCCAAGATGTAGAATTTTTATTGTCCTTTTTCAAGCTTCAATACTTTACCTGTTTTGTACAAGCTTCACAGATGGAGACACCCCTATAGTATCCACTGGAGCACCTGTGTGGGACCCCCTAATAAAAAGGGTGTTCTTGTATCCCACACTAGTTCTCCAGCATCCAGATGTAAAAACTGCTGAGTGTCCTCTCCTTACACAGAATCTAGTTTGCATTTTATTCTAGTTACAAACCCATCTAGACAACCAAATTATTTTCAGACAAGTAGGCCATAAAAAATGTTGGCAAATGCATATGGCCAAAACAATGGTGTTTTCTAGGCCGAACGAACAATGTTTTATACGAACGAATAATGTGCCCATGAACATGAAAGTTGCCTTTTGAAACTGGATAACAGTTAAGAAAAGCACATGGAGCAGCACAAACGTAATAAATATAAAGAATAGGAACACAGCACAACTACTTACTTTTTTGCAGCACTCTCTGGATCTTTCGGTACTGCTCGTGCTCTCTTAATTTCACGTCCGACCACCGCTTCCTGAGCTGATCTTTTGATCGTCATACCCCGAAATTCCGGTGCAGACTCTTGACCACTTTCGCCATTGATCTTGGCCTTTCTGACATTGGGGTTGGGGTAAGGTCCATACTTCCCGTCATAGTCGGCCTTCTTCAGGATGTCCACCATCTCCAACATCTCCCCAAAGGACATATTCGATGCCTTAAATCTTCTCCTTCTGGATCGGGACGCTTCAGGCTCCAGGCTTTCCTCCCCCTCCTCCTCGTTGCTGTAATTAGCACGCACCTGTTGTGTCTCCGCCATGTGCTCTTCCCCCATTGTGCCCAATGAGAAGGGGCGGGGAATAGACTAGAAAGAACGTCAGGGGTGGGCGGAGTTACATGCATGCGCAGTGTCTATAAAGCGTAACACGCGTGCGTAGTATGTACGATCTGTGAGCAGAAGAAGGAGTATCAGAGGCGCTGATCGTGATAACGAAGGTAAGAGCAAAACTTGGGCCTATACTGCTTCTAGATTGAGGCCTATATTGTAACAAGATTAGGAGAGTTTTGCCTGACATTAGGGTTTGTCTCGTGTTCCAACTTCCTCCCCCTGTTCATAGACAAGTATAGGGAGCTGCCCTGTCTGCAGCAGGTGAAACATCCACATTATAATCATAAACAAAAGAGGCAGACAGCGCTGGAGAAACTGCTGGAGTTGGTGAAGCCGGTGGTCCCCACAGCAACCATCCCCTATTTAAAAGCCAAAATTGGTGGCCTGAGGAGCACTTATCTTAGGGAGCGCAGGAAGGTCCAGGATTCCCAGAGATCCGGAGTTGCAGCAGATGACATTTATGTCCCCAGGCTGTGGTACTATGAGAGACTGCGATTTCTGTCAGACCAGACTGAAGTCAGAAGAATGCTATACCTCTCAACCCTTCCTTTCACTCTTCCTTCCACCCTATCTTCCACCCCAGCTGAGGCTTCCGATGTCCAACCTGGGACTTCCAGCCAGGAAGAAGTGTAGGAGCCCAGATGGAGCCAGGTATAGCATTCTTCTACAGATTTCTGGTCAATAAATAAATGATGTTTACTAGATGTTATTATTGATCACTAATTGCTGATTTAATACAGTTTTTTACATATCAATAGACAGTAGTGGGCAAAAATAATTGGGACAAGAATGAAAAATGCTGGGCTCAGAAGGATAGTCTGTTATATTTGTTAACATTCAATTTGCAACAGTCATGAGATGAAAATTGTGTGTTATTGATGACTAAAAAACTAAAACTATGTCCCTTTTTCATACACAGGAAGACCTCAGCCAAGACGAGGCTGTGGAATGTGGCACACAGGAGGAGGCTGTGGAATGTGACAGCCAGGAGGAGGCGGGGGTTAGTGGCAGCCATGAGGAGGCTGGGCTAAGTGGCAGCCAGGAGAAGCCTGGGACCAGTAGAAGCCTGACCGAATCGCAGGTCCCTCCCCTCCGCCTTTCAATCAAAAGACCCAGGAAGTGGAGTCACGTGCAGGATTCAGCACACTTCTGCGTCCCTCAGAGCCTTACCCACTCGTGAAGAGGCCTTTGCCTGCATGGCTGCCACCAAACTGCAGGCCATGCAGGAGGGTCAACGCCAGCTGTGTGAGGACCTTCTTTATAAAGTCCTAACTAAGGGGGTGAATGGCGAAATCACACCCAATACCCACCTGAGTGAGTTGGACCATCCTCCTCCTCCTCCTGCCACATCTACAACACCATAGCCACAGCGTGGAAGGAAGACCAGAGAGTGATGACCCTGGGTTCAGTCTGGTCTGACAAAAGATGCAGTCTCTTGTATGACCACAGCCTGGGGACACAGATGTCATCTGCTGCTTTCAGGATCTCTGGGACTTCTGGACCAGACTGCACTCCCTTAGATATGGACTCCTCAGGACACCAATTTTGCAGTACAATAATTGATGTGTGCCCTGGGGGCCAAAGGCTTCACCAATTTCTGCTGTTTCTCCAGCGTTGCCTCCCTCTTTGTTTGGTTCTGAGCCCTCAATAAAGGAATTTTTGTTTGAATTATACTCGCCTATGTGTGTTTTCCTTCAAAAAGGACAGTTTGTTGGTGAGGAGTAGGGATGAGCTTCGTGTTCGAGTCGAACCCATGTTCGACTCGAACATCGGCTGTTCGATCGTTCGCCGAATTGCGAACGATATGGGCCGTTCGCGCCAAATTCGTGTGGCGCGTCACGGCCCATAATTCACTGCGGCATTGCAGTGCATTGCTTGCTGATGATTGGCCAAGCATGCACTATGACCCGCATGCTTGGCCAATCACAGCGCCACCTTAACAGAGAGCCATAATTGGCCAAAGCCAAGGAGGCTTTGGCCAATTATGGCTCAGGGGATTTAGTACACGCCCCACACTATATAAGGCCGCCTGCACGGCGGCCCTGTGCAGTGTGTTCCGGTGTGCTTAGAGAGAGAGAGAGACAGTGTCATTTCATTTGAGTTAGCTAGATTAGGCAGGACAGTCAGTCAGTTAGCTGCACTTAAAGTGTATTGTGTATATATATGCATCCCAGGTGTTGCATATATATATATATATATACACTGTATTCAGTTTAGCTAGATCCGTTCCTGTTATCTTCTAGACTATTTACATTTAGTGCAGTGCGTCCTGCTCACAGTGTTCAGCTAGATCCGTTCCTGTTATATTCTTACTGACAGGCAGGCTTGTCTTGTTACAGTATTTTGAAGAAAATTACTGGTGTTCTTTTGATCCTATTAGTACCACAGTCAGGCAGCTAGACTATTTACATTTAGTGCAGTGCGTCCTGCTCACAGTGTTCAGCTAGATCCGTTCCTGTTATCTTCTTACTGACAGGCAGGCTTGTCTTGTTACAGTATTTTAAAGAAAATTACTGGTGTTCTTTTGATCCTATTAGTACCACAGTCAGGCAGCTAGACTATTTACAGTTAGTGCAGTGCATCCTGCCCACAGTGTTCTGCTAAACCTACAAGTAAGTGGGGTGCGTCCTGCTCACAGTGTTCAGCTAAACCTACAAGTTAGTGGGGTGCGTCCACCTCACAGTGTTCAGCTAAACCTACAAGCTAGTGGGGTGCGTCCTGCTCACAGTGTTCAGCTAGATCCGTTTCTGTTATCTTCTTACTAACAGGCAGTCTTGTCTTGTTACAGTAAATACAGCTACCTGAAGAAAATTGCTGGTGTTCTTTTGATCCTATTAGTACCACAGTCAGGCAGCTAGACTATTTACAGTTAGTGCAGTGCGTCCTGCTCACAGTGTTCTGCTAAACCTACAAGTTAGTGGGGTGCGTCCTGCTCACAGTGTTCAGCTAAACCTACAAGTTAGTGGGGTGCGTCCACCTCACAGTGTTCAGCTAAACCTACAAGCTAGTGGGGTGCGTCCTGCTCACAGTGTTCAGCTAGATCCGTTTTTGTTATCTTCTTACTGACAGGCAGGCTTGTCTTGTTACAGTAAATACAGCTACCTGAAGAAAATTGCTGGTGTTCTTTTGATCCTATTAGTACCACAGTCAGGCAGCTAGACTATTTACAGTTAGTGCAGTGTGTCCTGCTCACAGTGTTCTGCTAAACCTACAAGTTAGTGGGGTGCGTCCTGCTCACAGTGTTCAGCTAAACCTACAAGTTAGTGGGGTGCGTCCACCTCACAGTGTTCAGCTAAACCTACAAGCTAGTGGGGTGCGTCCTGCTCACAGTGTTCAGCTAGATCCGTTTCTGTTATCTTCTTACTGACAGGCAGGCTTGTCTTGTTACAGTAAATACAGCTACCTGAAGAAAATTGCTGGTGTTCTTTTGATCCTATTAGTACCACAGTCAGGCAGCTAGACTATTTACAGTTAGTGCAGTGCGTCCTGCTCACAGTGTCCTGCTAAACCTACAAGTTAGTGGGGTGCGTCCTGCTCACAGTGTTCAGCTAAACCTACAAGTTAGTGGGGTGCGTCCACCTCACAGTGTTCAGCTAAACCTACAAGCTAGTGGGGTGCGTCCTGGTCACAATGTTCAGCTAGATCCGTTCCTGTTATCTTCTTACTGACAGGCAGGCTTGTCTTGTTACAGTATTTTAAAGAAAATTGCTGGTGTTCTTTTGATCCTATTAGTACCACAGTCAGGCAGCTAGACTATTTACAGTTAGTGCAGTGCGTCCTGCTCACAGTGTTCTGCTAAACCTACAAGTTAGTGGGGTGCGCCCTGCTCACAGTGTTCAGCTAAACCTACAAGTTAGTGGGGTGCGTCCACCTCACAGTGTTCAGCTAAAGCTACCTGTAGAAGGTTGGTGGTGTTCTCATACTACAGGCAGGCAGTTGATTTTGCTAGCTGCAGTATCAGTACATATATATATATATATATATATATATATATATATCCCAGCTTAGTGCAGCTACAGGCCATTAGTATGTCTGGAAGGCCAAGAAGGAGAGGCAGACAGTCACAAGCCAATAAGAGAGGGCAAGCAGGCTCTGTGTCTAGTGCTGGTCGTGGAGACGGTGCATCCTCATCAGCACGTGGCCATGGGACACGCTTGGCCTTTTTTTCGGCAGCTGGCCATGTTGAGCCGCAACATGCGGAAGACTTGGTCGAGTGGATGACCAAGCCGTCCTCATCCTCCTCATCCTCTCTCACCCATGCCCAGGGTACTTTGTCTGGCAAAGCAGCGGCCTCTTCCCTTGGCTCAATGTCATCAGTGACTCCTTCCCTAGCCCCACCATGTTCTCCTGAGGAGTCCCTCGAACTGTTTGACCACAGTGTTGGGTACATGCTCCAGGAGGATGCCCAGCGTTTGGAAGGCTCTGATGATGATACTGAGCTCGATGAAGGCAGTAACACGAGCACGGACAGAGGGGGTGCCCAAGAAGGACAGCAATCTGGCAGTCATGCTCCCCCTGCTGCAGCATACTGCCAGGTTTGCTCCAGTGATGAGGAGGGAGGGGATTATGAGGTCACTGACTCAACGTGGGTGCCTGATAGGAGAGAGGAGGAGGAGGCGGCACATCACCAACGAGGCAGGATGCCCTCCAGGGGCCAGCCTAAGGGCAGCACATTGACTGCATCACACCCCAAAGCTCCACATGTGCAGGGCGCTGCAGTCTCTGCGCGTTATTCAAAAAGTTCTTTGGTGTGGGCCTTTTTTGAGACGAGTGCATCAGATCGCACCGCTGCTATTTGCAACATATGTCTCAAGCGTATCTCGCGTGGCCAAAACATCTCCCGCTTGGGTACCACATGCTTGACCAGACATATGTTGACCTGCCATGCAGTTCGTTGGCAAGCGTATCTAAAAGACCCACACCAAAGAACAAAGAGGACCTCTGCTTGCTCCTCATCAGCTGAGATTTCCAACCCCACTAGACCTTCAGTCCTCTCTGAGACCTGCACTGAGAGGAATGAAGGTGTAGAATTAGGTGTGTCACAGCCACGTACTTGTGGGCAATCTGATTTTGGTACACCGACGTCAGATTGTACCAGGCAAATTTCCCTGCCCCAGCTGCTGCACCGCCGAAAGAAGTTTGCTCCCAGCCATCCACATGCCCAACGGTTGAATGCTAGCTTGGCAAAATTGCTAGCACTTCAACTGCTGCCTTTTCAGTTGGTAGACTCTGCCCCCTTCCGTGAGTTTGTGGAATGTGCGGTTCCTCAGTGGCAGGTACCCAAACGCCACTTTTTCTCACGGAAGGCAATTCCGGCTCTCTACCAGCATGTGGAAGGCAATGTCCATGCCTCGCTGGACAGGGCGGTCAGCGGTAAGGTGCATATTACCGCTGACTCATGGTCCAGCAGGCATGGACAGGGACGTTACCTAAGTTTCACGGCGCATTGGGTGACTCTGCTGGCAGCTGGGAAGGATGCAGGACAAGGTGCAGTAGTGTTGGAGGTTGTTCCGCCACCACGCCTCCAAAATGCTAATGATTGTGACACACCTCTCTCCTCCACCCCCTCCTCTTCTTCTTCCTCCATGGCCTCTTCCTCGGAACCAGCGGTGCTCCGTAGTCGTTCAAGGGGCTACGCAAGTACGCAGGCCAAAAGATGCCATGCGGTGCTTGAGCTAGTGTGCTTGGGGGACAGGAGCCACACTGGGGCAGAGGTTCTGTCAGCTCTGCAGGGGCAGGTTCAGAGGTGGTTGACGCCACAACTTAAGGCAGGAATGGTGGTTTGCGACAATGGCACCAACCTCCTCTCTGCCCTCCGACAGGGACAAATGACCCATGTGCCCTGTTTGGCTCACGTCCTTAACTTGGTGGTGCAGCGGTTCTTGGGCAGGTACCCGGGCTTACAGGATGTCCTGAGGCAGGCCAGGAAAGTCTGTGTGCATTTCCGCCGGTCATATAATGCCAGTGCTCGGCTGACGGACCTCCAAAAGGAGTTTAACCTGCCCAAGAACCGCCTAATCTGTGACATGCCCACCAGGTGGAACTCAATGTTGGCCATGCTGCAGCGGCTGCACACGCAGCGGAGGGCCATCAATGAGTACCTGTGCGACTATGGCACCAGGACAGGGTCAGGGGAGCTTGGTTTTTTTTCCCCACGCCAGTGGGCCATGATCAGGGATGCATGCACTGTCCTGTCACCATTTGAGGAGGCCACGAGGATGGTGAGCAGTGACAGTGCATGCATCAGTGACACTGTCCCCCTTGTCCACCTGTTGGAGCACACGCTGCGTGGAATAATGGACAGGGCACTTGAGGCAGAACAGAGGCAGGAAGAGGAGGACTTCCTTAGCTCTCAAGGCCCCCTTTATCCAGACAGTGTTCCTGCGTGCCCGCCGATCACACAGGAAGAGGACGAGGAGGAAGAGGAGGAGGAGGAGGAGGAAGATTGTGTCAGTATGGAGGTGGAGCCTGGCACTCAGCATCAGCAGCAGTCTTTAAGGGATCAGTCCCAAGAAACACATGGACTTGTACGTGGCTGGGAGGAGGTGGCTGCGGACCATGTCGTCCTTAGTGACCAAGAGGACTCCGGACCGAATGCCTCAGCAAACCTACGCTGCATGGCCTCCCTGATCCTGCAAAGCCTGCGTAAGGATCCTCGTATTCGTGGTATCAAGGAGAAGGACCAATACTGGCTGGCAACCCTCCTTGATCCACGTTACAAGGGTAAGGTTGCGGACCTTATCTTGCCATCGCAGAGGGAGCAGAGGATGAAACATCTTCGGGAGGCCTTGCAGAAAGGTCTGTGCAACGCGTTCCCAGAGACTGGGAGGTTACAAACTCCTGTTTCTGGACAACGTGTTGCTGAGGCTTCGGTCAGTCAAAGAAGGAGCGGTGGAGAAGGTGGCCGTCTGACCGATGCGTTCAGACAATTTTTTGGTCCGCAGCCCCAAGGTATGATCGGTTCCAGCAACCATCGCCAGCGCCTGTTTTACATGGTGCAGGAATACCTAGGGGCAAGATCAGACTTGGACACCTTTCCCACCGAAAATCCTCTGGGTTACTGGGTCTTGAGGATGGATCACTGGCCAGAGCTTGCACAGTATGCAATTGAGCTACTGGCCTGTCCTGCATCCAGCGTTCTTTCGGAACGCACATTCAGTGCTGCTGGAGGCGTGGTAACCGATCACAGGATGCGTCTGTCCACTGACTCGGTCGATCGACTGACCTTCATAAAAATGAATGAGTCTTGGATCACCACCAGCTACCAAGCACCTGATGCTGATGTAACCGAATAATTTTTTTTGAAATCTCAGATCCCTTCAAAGACTGTCTATGCTGATGCTGAGTGACTATCCCTGAGTAATTATCCTCTTCCTCCTCAATCATCACGCTGATAGCTTGTAAGAACATTTTTGGTTCTGGGTGCCACCACCAGTGCCTAAGGCACAATTTTTCAGCCCCTGTTTAACAGGGGCGTGTAATTACGATTTTTGATGTAATACTTTGCAGCAGGGCTCGTTCCTGCATTCCAACTAGAGTGTCTGTGAGGGGTTGCAGTGTTGTGGCACCAGCACCAGTGCCTAAGGCCCAATTTTTCAGCCCTTGTTTAACAGGGGCGTGTAATTACAATTTTTGATGCAATACTTTGCAGCAGGGCTCGTTCCTGCATTCCAACTAGAGTGTCTGTGAGGGGTTGCAGTGTTGTGGCACCAGCACCAGTGCCTAAGGCCTAATTTTTCAGCTCCTGTTCAACAGGGGCATGTAATTACAATTCTTGATCTAATATTTCACAGCAGGGCCCTGTGAGGGCTTACAGTGTTGTGGCCACAGCAACACCTAAGGCCCAAATTTCTGCTGAGTATATAGGCAGGACCCTACTTTCAAACAACTAACTTACAAACGACTCCTACTTGCAAACGGAAGGAGACAACAGGAAGTGAGATGAAATCTACCCCTAGGAAGGGAAATTCTCTCCTGTAAGAGTTAATATGGGAAAAACATTTCTCCTTTCCACTGATGCTTTCCAATCCATTGGGACAAAAAGTGAGGTGAAATCTTCTGAAGAGGAGGAAAGACAGCAAAACAAATGTCACAGGGGTGATAACCCTTCCCTATGTTTTCCAAAAAGCTTAAAAAAGATTTTTTGGCTGGAGCTAAACACGTTAAAAATGGACCCGTTCAAAATTACAAAGAGATTCTACTTAACAACAAACCTACAGCCTGTATACTGCTGTTCAGAGTATATAGGGCCTGGTGGCCCCACACCTTTCCTTATTTTAATTTGGGTGCGGGGTTCCCCTTAATATCCATACAAGACCCAAAGGGCCTGGTAATGGACTGGGGGGTACCCATGCCGTTTGTCTCACTGATTTTCATCCATATTGCCAGGACCCGACATTACATTAAACCCGCAAGCAGTTTTAAATGAGATTTTTTCCTTTAAAAATGACATTTGGTGCAGGGACTGTTCTAAACACGGGAAACACGCGTCACTTTACAGGCATGCTATAGACACCCCTCAGGTACGATATTTAAAGGAATATTTCACTTTTTTTTTTTTTTACTTTAAGCATCATTAAAATCACTGCTCCTGAATAGGGATGAGCTTCGTGTTCGAGTCGAACCCATGTTCGACTCGAACATCGGCTGTTCGATCGTTCGCCGAATTGCGAACGTTATGGGCCGTTCGCGCTAAATTCGTGTGGCGCGTCACGGCCCATAATTCACTGCGGCATCGCAGTGCATTGCTGGCTGATGATTGGCCAAGCATGCACTATGACCCGCATGCTTGGCCAATCACAGCGCTGTCAGTAGAGAGAGCTGTAATTGGCCAAAGCCAGGGTGGCTTTGGCCAATTACGGCTCAGGGCATTTAGTACACACCCCACACTATATAAGGCCGCCTGCACGGCGGCCCTGTGTAGTGTGTGTTCCGGTGTGCTGAGAGATAGAGAGAGAGAGAGACAGTGTCATTTGATTTGAGTTAGATAGATTAGGCAGAACAGTCAGTCAGTTAGCTGCACTTACAGTGTATTGTGTATATATATGCATCCCAGGTGTTGCATATATATATATACACTGTATTCAGTTTAGCTAGATCCGTTCCTGTTATCTTCTATCTAGACTATTTACATTTAATGCAGTGCGTCCTGCTCACAGTGTTCAGCTAGATCCGTTCCTGTTAAATTCCTACTGACCGGCAGGCTTGTCTGGTTACAGTATATAAAGCTACCTGAAGAAAATTACAGGTGTTCTATTTGATCCTATTAGTACCACGGTCAGGCAGCTAGACTATTTACATTTAGTACAGTGTGTCCTGCTCACAGTGTTCAGCTAGATCCGTTCCTGTTATCTTCCTACTGACAGGCAGGCTTGTCTGGTTACAGTATATAAAGCTACCTGAAGAAAATTACAGGTGTTCTATTTGATCCTATTAGTACCACGGTCAGGCAGCTAGACTATTTACATTTAGTACAGTGTGTCCTGCTCACAGTGTTCAGCTAGATCCGTTCCTGTTATCTTCCTACTGACAGGCAGGCTTGTCTGGTTACAGTATATAAAGCTACCTGAAGAAAATTACAGGTGTTCTATTTGATCCTATTAGTACCACGGTCAGGCAGCTAGACTATTTACATTTAGTACAGTGCGTCCTGCTCACAGTGTACAGCTAGATCCGTTCCTGTTATCTTCCTACTGACAGGCAGGCTTGTCTGGTTACAGTATATAAAGCTACCTGAAGAAAATTACAGGTGTTCTATTTGATCCTATTAGTACCACGGTCAGGCAGCTAGACTATTTACATTTAGTACAGTGCGTCCTGCTCACAGTGTACAGCTAGATCCGTTCCTGTTATCTTCCTACTGACAGGCAGGCTTGTCTGGTTACAGTATATAAAGCTACCTGAAGAAAATTACAGGTGTTCTATTTGATCCTATTAGTACCACGGTCAGGCAGCTAGACTATTTACATTTAGTACAGTGCGTCCTGCTCACAGTGTTCAGCTAGATCCGTTCCTGTTATCTTCCTACTGACAGGCAGGCTTGTCTGGTTACAGTATATAAAGCTACTTGAAGAAAATTACAGGTGTTCTATCCCAGCTTAGTGCAGCTACAGGCCATTAGTATGTCTGGAAGGCCAAGAAGGAGAGGCAGACAGTCACAAGCCAATAAGAGAGGGCAAGCAGGCTCTGTGTCTAGTGCTGGTCGTGGAGACGGTGCATCCTCATCAGCACGTGGCCATGGGACACGCTTGGCCTTTTTTTCGGCAGCTGGCCATGTTGAGCCGCAACATGCGGAAGACTTGGTCGAGTGGATGACCAAGCCGTCCTCATCCTCCTCATCCTCTCTCACCCATGCCCAGGGTGCTTTGTCTGGCAAAGCAGCGGCCTCTTCCCTCAGCTCAATGTCATCAGTGACTCCTTCCCTAGCTCCACCATGTCCTCATGAGGATTCCCTCGAACTGTTTGACCACAGTGTTGGGTACATGCTCCAGGAGGATGCCCAGCGTTTGGAAGGCTCTGATGACGATACTGAGCTCGATGAAGGCAGTAACATGAGCGCGGACAGAGGGGGTGCCCAAGAAGGACAGCAATCTGGCAGTCATGCTCCCCCTGCTGCAGCATACTGCCAGGTTTGCTCCAGTGATGAGGAGGGAGGGGATGATGAGGTCACTGACTCAACGTGGGTGCCTGATAGGAGAGAGGAGGAGGAGGAGGAGGAGGAGGAGGAGGAGGAGGAGGAGGAGGAGGCGGCAGCACATCACCAACGAGGCAGGATGCCCTCCAGGGGCCAGCCTAAGGGCAGCACATTGACTGCATCACACCCCAAAGCTCCACATGTGCAGGGCGCTGCAGTCTCTGCGCGTTATTCAAAAAGTTCTTTGGTGTGGGCCTTTTTTGAGACGAGTGCATCAGATCGCACCGCTGCTATTTGCAACATATGTCTCAAGCGTATCTCGCGTGGCCAAAATATCTCCCGCTTGGGTACCACATGCTTGACCAGACATATGTTGACCTGCCATGCAGTTCGTTGGCAAGCGTATCTAAAAGACCCACACCAAAGAACAAAGAGGATCTCTCCTTGCTCCTCATCAGCTGAGATTTCCAACCCCACTAGACCTTCAGTCCTCTCTGAGACCTACAGTGAGAGGAATGAAGGTGTAGAATTAGGTGTGTCACAGCCAAGTACTTGTGGGCAATCTGCTTTTGGTACACCGACGTCAGATTGTACCAGGCAAATTTCCCTGCCCCAGCTGCTGCACCGCCGAAAGAAGTTTGCTCCCAGCCATCCACATGCCCAGCGGTTGAATGCTAGCTTGGCAAAATTGCTAGCACTTCAACTGCTGCCTTTTCAGTTGGTAGACTCTGCCCCCTTCCGTGAGTTTGTGGAATGTGCGGTTCCTCAGTGGCAGGTACCCAAACGCCACTTTTTCTCACGGAAGGCGATTCCGGCTCTCTACCGGCATGTGGAAGGCAATGTCCATGCCTCGCTGGACAGGGCGGTCAGCGGTAAGGTGCATATTACCGCTGACTCATGGTCCAGCAGGCATGGACAGGGACGTTACCTAAGTTTCACGGCGCATTGGGTGACTCTGCTGGCAGCTGGGAAGGATGCAGGACAAGGTGCAGTAGTGTTGGAGGTTGTTCCGCCACCACGCCTCCAAAATGCTGATTGTGACACACCTCTCTCCTCCACCCCCTCCTCTTCTTCTTCCTCCATGGCCTCTTCCTCGGAACCAGCGGTGCTCCGTAGGCGTTCAAGGGGCTACGCAAGTACGCAGGCCAAAAGATGCCATGCGGTGCTTGAGCTGGTGTGCTTGGGGGACAGGAGCCACACTGGGGCAGAGGTTCTGTCAGCTCTGCAGGGGCAGGTTCAGAGGTGGTTGACGCCACGCCAACTTAAGGCAGGAATGGTGGTTTGCGACAATGGCACCAACCTCCTCTCTGCCCTCCGACAGGGACAAATGACCCATGTGCCCTGTTTGGCTCACGTCCTTAACTTGGTGGTGCAGCGGTTCTTGGGCAGGTACCCGGGCTTACAGGATGTCCTGAGGCAGGCCAGGAAAGTCTGTGTGCATTTCCGCCGGTCATATAATGCCAGTGCTCGGCTGACGGACCTCCAAAAGGAGTTTAACCTGCCCAAGAACCGCCTAATCTGTGACATGCCCACCAGGTGGAACTCAACGTTGGCCATGCTGCAGCGGCTGCACACGCAGCAGAGGGCCATCAATGAGTACCTGTGCGACTATGGCACCAGGACAGGGTCAGGGGAGCTTGTTTTTTTTTCCCCACGCCAGTGGGCCATGATCAGGGATGCATGCACTGTCCTGTCACCATTCGAGGAGGCCACGAGGATGGTGAGCAGTGACAGTGCATGCATCAGTGACACTGTCCCCCTTGTCCACCTGTTGGAGCACACGCTGCGTGGAATAATGGACAGGGCACTTGAGGCAGAACAGAGGCAGGAAGAGGAGGACTTCCTTAGCTCTCAAGGCCCCCTTTATCCAGACAGTGTTCCTGCGTGCCCGCCGATCACACAGGAAGAGGACGAGGAGGAAGAGGAGGAGGAGGAAGATTGTGTCAGTATGGAGGTGGAGCCTGGCACTCAGCATCAGCAGCAGTCTTTAAGGGATCAGTCCCAAGAAACACATGGACTTGTACGTGGCTGGGAGGAGGTGGCTGCGGACCATGTCGTTCTTAGTGACCCAGAGGACTCCGGACCGAATGCCTCAGCAAACCTACGCTGCATGGCCTCCCTGATCCTGCAAAGCCTGCGTAAGGATCCTCGTATTCGTGGTATCAAGGAGAAGGACCAATACTGGCTGGCAACCCTCCTTGATCCACGTTACAAGGGTAAGGTTGCGGACCTTATCTTGCCATCGCAGAGGGAGCAGAGGATGAAACATCTTCGGGAGGCCTTGCAGAAAGGTCTGTGCAACGCGTTCCCAGAGACTGGGAGGTTACAAACTCCTGTTTCTGGACAACGTGTTGCTGAGGCTTCGGTCAGTCAAAGAAGGAGCGGTGGAGAAGGTGGCCGTCTGACCGATGCGTTCAGACAATTTTTTGGTCCGCAGCCCCAAGGTATGATCGGTTCCAGCAACCATCGCCAGCGTCTGTTTTACATGGTGCAGGAATACCTAGGGGCAAGATCAGACTTGGACACCTTTCCCACCGAAAATCCTCTGGGTTACTGGGTCTTGAGGATGGATCACTGGCCAGAGCTTGCACAGTATGCAATTGAGCTACTGGCCTGTCCTGCATCCAGCGTTCTTTCGGAACGCACATTCAGTGCTGCTGGAGGCGTGGTAACCGATCACAGGGTGCGTCTGTCCACCGACTCGGTCGATCGGCTGACCTTCATAAAAATGAATGAGTCTTGGATCACCACCAGCTACCAAGCACCTGATGCTGATGTAACCGAATAATTTTTTTTGAAATCTCAGATCCCTTCAAAGACTGCCTATGCTGATGCTGAGTGACTATCCCTGAGTAATTATCCTCTTCCTCCTCAATCATCACGCTGATAGCTTGTAAGAACATTTTTGGTTCTGGGCGCCACCACCAGTGCCTAAGGCACAATTTTTCAGCCCCTGTTTAACAGGGGCGTGTAATTACAATTTTTGATGTAATACTTTGCAGCAGGGCTCGTTCCTGCATTCCAACTAGAGTGTCTGTGAGGGGTTGCAGTGTTGTGGCACCAGCACCAGTGCCTAGGGCCCAATTTTTCTGCCCCTGTCTAACAGGGGCGTGTAATTACAATTTTTGATGCAATACTTTGCAGCAGGGCTCGTTCCTGCGTTCCAACTAGAGTGTCTGTGAGGGGTTGCAGTGTTGTGGCACCAGCACCAGTGCCTAAGGCCCAATTTTTCTGCCCCTGTCTAACAGGGGCGTGTAATTACAATTTTTGATGCAATACTTTGCAGTAGGGCTCGTTCCTGCGTTCCAACTAGAGTGTCTGTGAGGGGTTGCAGTGTTGTGGCACCAGCACCAGTGCCTAAGGCCCAATTTTTCTGCCCCTGTCTAACAGGGGCGTGTAATTACAATTTTTGAAGCAATCATTTGCAGCAGGGCTCGTTCCTGCGTTCCAACTAGAGTGTCTGTGAGGGGTTGCAGTGTTGTGGCACCAGCACCAGTGCCTAAGGCCCAATTTTTCTGCCCCTGTCTAACAGGGGCGTGTAATTACAATTTTTGAAGCAATAATTTGCAGCAGGGCTCGTTCCTGCGTTCCAACTAGAGTGTCTGTGAGGGGTTGCAGTGTTGTGCCACCAGCACCAGTGCCTAAGGCCTAATTTTTCAGCTGCTGTTCAACAGGGGCATGTAATTACAATTCTTGATCTAATATTTCACAGCAGGGCCCTGTGAGGGCTTACAGTGTTGTGGCCACAGCAACACCTAAGGCCCAAATTTCTGCTGAGTATATAGGGCAGGACCCTACTTTCAAACATCTAACTTACAAACGACTCCTACTTGCAAACGGAAGGAGACAACAGGAAGTGAGATGAAATCTACCCCTAGGAAGGGAAATTCTCTCCTGTAAGAGTTAATATGGGAAAACAAGTTCTCCTTTCCACTGATGCTTTCCAATCCTTGTTCCACAAAAAAACCCAAATTTTCAAAAAACATTTTTCATTGGGACAAAAAAGTGAGGTGAAATCTTCTGAAGAGGAGGAAAGACAGCAAAACAAATGTCACAGGGGTGATAACCCTTCCCTATGTTTTCCAAAAAGCTTAGAAAAGATTTTTTGGCTGGAGCTAAACACGTTAAAAATGTTCAAAATTACAAACAGATTCTACTTAACAACAAACCTACAGTCCCTGTCTTGTTTGCACCGCCTGTATACTGCTGTTCAGAGTATATAGGGCCTGGTGGCCCCACACCTTTCCTTATTTTAATTTGGGTGCGGGGTTCCCCTTAATATCCATACAAGACCCAAAGGGACTGGTAATGGACTGGGGGGTACCCATGCCGTTTGTCTCACTGATTTTCATCCATATTGCCATGACCCGACATGACATTAAACCCGCAAGCAGTTTTAAATGAGATTTTTTCCTTTAAAAATGACATTTGGTGCAGGGACTGTTCTAAACATGGGAAACACGCGTCACTTTACAGGCATACTATAGACACCCCCCAGGTACGATATTTAAAGGAATATTTCACTTTTTTTTTTTTACTTTAAGCATCATTAAAATCACTGCTCCCGAAAAAACGGCCGTTTTTAAAAGTTTTTTTTGCATTGATACATGTCCCCTGGGGTAGGACCCGGGTCCCCAAACCCTTTTTAGGACAATACCATGCAAATTAGCCTTTAAAATGAGCACTTTTGATTTCGAACGTTCGAGTCCCATAGACGTCAATGGGGTTCTAACGTTCGTGCGAACTTTCGGTCCGTTCGCGGGTTCTGGTGCGAACCGAACCGGGGGGTGTTCGGCTCATCCCTACTCCTGAAAAAACGGCCGTTTTTAAAAGTTTTTTTTGCATTGATACATGTCCCCTGGGGTAGGACCCGGGTCCCCAAACCCTTTTTAGGACAATACCATGCAAATTAGCCTTTAAAATGAGCACTTTTGATTTCGAACGTTCGAGTCCCATAGACGTCAATGGGGTTCTAACGTTCGTGCGAACTTTTGGTCCGTTCGCAGGTTCTGGTGCGAACCGAACCGGGGGGTGTTCGGCTCATCCCTAGTGAGGAGGCAGGTACATTTCAAAAATACAATGTGAAATTAACAAGGGACACCAACACCAAACAATCTCCTTGAGATTAAATAATACAAGATATCAATGGTGTTGTGGTAACTTGACACACAAAACACACACAAAAATATTCTGGAGTAAAACCCAAAAAAACAAAAAAAAACATCAGCCTTGAAAAAAATACAAAACAAAATTTTAAAAAAATCAGCCGTGAAAAAAATACAAAACAAAAATAAAACAACAAAAAAGAAATTTGGTCACATGTGACAAATCAAAATATATTGAGGGAATCACGATAAATAATAAAGAAAAAAGTTTGTGAGAAGTCTGTGTGAATATGAGCAGCAAAACTACTTTATTCTTCTCACATTATAAAGAAGAAGAGAGTGCGCTGTATTAAACAATTTAAAACATTGCAGCATGACGAAAGTGCTCTATCCATTCCGAACGCTAATTTTACCAGATCGAGCTGTTCCGTCTCGGAATTTCTTCTGAGCATGCGTGGCACTTTGTGCGTCGGAATTGTCCACACACGGTCGGAATTGACATGATCGGATTTTGTTGTCGGAAAATTTTATAGCCTGCTCTCAAACTTTGTGTGTCAGAAAATCCGATGGAAAAAGTCAGATGGAGCCCACACACGGTCGGAATTTCCGACAACACGCTCCGATCGCACATTTTCCATCGGAAAATCCGACCGTGTGTACGGGGCATTAGTTTTGCATCTACTGTTTACATCACGGATACTGATACATGTTCATTATAATACACACTTATTATATTATAATATATTATGTATTTTATATGTATTTTATTTTAGGTGGTTGAGAGCACATATACACTTAGGTGAATAGTAAATCTCTGTGGTATATAGGGAGCCCACTCCCACCATTTTAGGGAGCTCCACTCACCCCATACTTCCTTTCATAGATTCTCATCGATGTATTGCCTGAATACCTCCAATTCAACCTCTGACAATAGGAAGATGCCCCCAAAGGGAATCCTTGCTCCAAGGAGCAGCTCGATGGGACAGTCATAAGGACCAGTGTGGAGGCATGGTATCGGCTTTACTTTTTGTCAAACACGTCAAGGAAGTCGTGGTAGAAGGTAGGGATGATTTGACTAGTATCTGTTGAAGGTTGGATTGTTAGGCATGTAGAAGAAATGACTTGTGTGGGGATGCCACAATGTTAGTGGCATTAACTGGATGAGAATATGACCTCCCCTTTGGACCAGTCAATCAATGGGTTGTGGGCCTGCAACTAAGGGATGCCGAGGATGGCTGGAAATATGGGAGATCTGATGATATCAAAGTGGAGGAGTTCTTGATGACCTGTATCTATGGTTGCGAGGATTGGTATAGTCTCTTGGGTAACACATGTTTACCCTGATTAGTGGGAGTACTTATACAGGTTCATATGCTTTAGCATTCACGGTTTGTGAGGCAGGCTTGATCAATGGCAGATGAGTTCTAATATGGTATGTTAGGAATTTCAACTCTTTTGAACCCTTAATAAATTGATATACCGTATTTATCGGCGTATAACACGCACCCCAAGTTTAGGAGGGAATTTTAAGGAAAAAACTTTTAGGAGGGAGGTTTAAGGAAAAAACTTACATTTAAATGCCCATCAATGCAGGCTTATCAGTGTCCATCTGCAGCCTTGTCCATCATTGCACCCTTGCCCAGTGTCCATCTGGCCTTGCCCAGTGTCTTTGCAGCCTCGACCCAGTGTCTTTGCAGCATTGCCCAGTGTCTTTGCAGCATTGCACAGTCTTTGCAGCATTGCCCAGTGTCTTTGCAGCATTGCCCAGCCTCATTGCAGGCTGATTATTTAAAATTGGCGCCGATCTCCGCTGACTGTGAGCGGAGAGGAGCGAGCGTCGCCGACATACACAAAGCTGAGTGTACTCGGCTAGGCTCGGCTCCTCTCAGCTCCTCTCGCAGTCCTGCCCCGATGATGGACATAACACAGGTCCAGTGGTGGGACTGGGTGTGACTGTGAGTGGAGCCGAGAGGAGCCGAGCCTAGTCGAGTACACTCGGCTATGTGTATATCGGCGGCGCTCGCTCCTCTCCGCTCAAATCAGTGGAGATTGGCGGGGATCAGCGTATAACACGCACCCATGATTTTCCCCTGATTTTAAGGGGAAAAAAGTGCATGTTATACACCAATAAATACGGCATTTGGGTATTTTTAACCAGCATGCTTGTGATTATTCTTTCTTATTTAGAGCAAGCCGGTGTGAGCTACACAATACTTTGGGGTATCCATCTCCACTCCACCTCTTCCTAGTACATATGAGGAATCCATCTTTTCCTAGAAGAATGTGTTTTTGATACAAAACTTCTAAGGTGTCTTGGGGTATGTGGCTTCTTTCTTTGTTGGTAATGAGGACACTTCTTTTATAGAGGGTTGTTGTTGGATATATGACCATCAATTTTGCAGCTTAGTACTGTAATTTACATTTCAGATGCACATGCCTGTTTTTACCTACAAAAAAGATTCAGTTTTTCTTTTTTTTCTTTTTTGTTATAAAAGGTGAACTTATCCTTTAAATTTAGTAAGCTAAAAACAAATTCAGACACAGGTAAACAGCTAAACTTTCAACATGTTTATTACTGAATTGTGTGTTCTGAAGTTATCCTTTAAGGCCTTTACTCCTTTTAATTTATCTAAAAAGAAAAATGGAAATGGCTTAGTGATATGACAGTCAATCACTTTTATAAATATCACAATTCTGTATATTATGTAAGCATTACTTACTTTGTAGGTAATCCCTTAAGTTATAATCTAATTAAACAATAATTAGGTTGTAATGACTTTGTAACTACTGCATTAATGAACTTTCATTGCTCAATAAATTAAAACAGTTATTGATGTGGTGCCTAGAAGACAGTTGAGTCAGATGGGAAAGGTGATAGAGGTGAGAGACAGAGAGAAGTAATCATTCTTTAAAATGAAATATCCTAGATGAACTTTGGGGTACCCTTCACACCCCCCCCCCCTTTATTGTCTGTCACCCAATGGGCTTCCCCAATCAAACACACTTTGAAAAAGTGTAAACTGTAGAACTACAGATTCTTTTTAAAAGCTGCAGCTGCATTTTGACATATAATTCTGTGAACTACAAAATACCACATAGTACAAAGAAACAAAAACAAATATCAGTACAAAGTTATGTTGAAATTTGTGAATACGTTTGGAAAATTAACTTGACATTGTATACAAATATTAGCTAAATAAGATGTAGTATCACATTTCAGATGAACCTTTGTACTTTGAGCTGTTGCTTTAACCTGGAAAGCTGTAGAGCACTTTTTACATTTCAGCTATGGGTCTATTAATTTGTAGTAGATGCAGGGCGGCTGTTATAAATCATGGAGCCCCGTACAGCCTTTCTGATGGGGGCCCCCCAACTCCGCCTCCATCCCCGAGGTGCAGGGGAACAGCAGCACTGACTTTATCCACCTACGCCCCAAAAATGAAAAAAAAAAGTTCCACCTATGCTCCAACCTCTGTGGCCCCTCTGTTGACATCATGGGGCCCCAGGAAATGTAATTTAAGACCTGGTAAGCAAGTAGGAGCGGGGGTGTAGTATAGTAAAATTATTTTATTCATTTAGGCGAAATGAACAATAAAGCTTCCCCTAGGCCCCCCCCTTTTTAGCAGATGAGGCCTGGGCCCAGTACAACAGGACCAGTTGTACTGCCTTATCAGTGGCCCTGAGTAGATGCATATACAACCAATAAATCTTTATATAAGCTTTAACATGATAATGTAATTTCAAAAGATTTTATCAATATCTTTAAATTTACAAATGTATTTTAATGATAGCCAGTGATCCTGCCATGAAGATCCTTGTTTGGGCATTTTTGTTACAGGATGTCAACAGGGTACCTCTATCCCAATTGTGTTCCTGCATTGTTAGCCTCTCACACCCACTACTGGAAATTTATCATGTTTTCTTCATTAAGGCCAAAACTAAAATAGCCTTTATAAAAATATATTAAATGGGGAACAGCAGTTACCCATCCTCCTGCCTCTAATTTCCCGTTAAGATGTTCCGTTTTGAAACTTCACAAAGGCACCTAAAAGAAATAGCTTCTGTTGTTCTCTTCCATTTGAAAAACCCATAATCTTCTATGATTCTAGTGTCATGGGTGCACCCTGCATTAAAGGTTCATTTCATTGTAATGAAAATTAAATAAAAATTTGATAAAGTGATCCAAAACCATTGTAATTTATAGAGACCAAATCTTTCACATGATACCCATCTTACATCACCTTGGATGAATGACTTGTGTACCATACCCTAAAATGGTCTAGAAAGAGAGCAGATAATAGATAACGTGTTTTCTTGGCTTATGAAAAAAACAAGCCAGTAAAGATGCAGCCTAAAGCTAATAATGTTCTTCTGACCTTGAAAAGTCAGAGCAATATTCCTTCTCAAAAGCTAATCTGCAATGTTCCACAGCTATGAAATTCCACCAGCACACCCAAGTTGTACTTATTTGTTCCACAAGCTGGGGTAAAAAACTGCATTACCACCAGAAGCAAGGGTACATTGAAAAGTGATAGTTGGTTAAGGATGCCTTTTCTGTATATGTTTTTTTTTGAAGAAATGATAGGAAGATTACCAAGTAGAACTATTACCTAAAAATGACATCCCTCTTTTAATAGGTTAGAGAAGGCTCTTAATTCAAAGAATGCAGAAAAGAGACCAGCTTCAGAGTGTTAAAAAAATAAATCTTTTCCACAGATCTTTTACTATATGTGCTTATTGTAAAATGCTCAGCACTACCCGCCTACAATTAATAGTTGATAAATTGCATCAGTGATCACATTCCTATAGAGTGCCAACATCCAAACTAGTTAAACACAAAAAGGAAAACCCCTAAATGGACTTTGAAGGCACTGGCATTGTAAATTGTTAAGAAAGATAGAATTTATTAAACATAATACAGAAATGAACAGTAAAATATATTGGAATGATTACAATTGCTGTACAAAAAATCACCACACAGATTACACTATGGAATTCTCTGGGTTCCACTGACACGTTTCAGAGTATCGAGTAATTCTTTCTTCAGGGGTGTTATGAGAAGGTCAATCGTGTATCTACAATATAGTGGTTTCAAAAGGTCATAAAGATTATCATATAACAGGGGGGCGTGGCCGGCCAGAGAAGGAGATGGACGCTTAAGCTCATAGCTCGTCAGACAGGGGAAACAATCCAGCGACACAGGCTGCCATCACAACCCCATCCGCAGCAATCCTTGCTCCAGAACCACAGGAGATCAAGACGCACACATCCAGGAAACAATTTATGGACCACAAACCCCAGAAACTCACTGAATTCGCTTACAAGCCGGCGAACAGTGACTTCCAAGATAGCTCTGGCCCGGCTGCGCCGTGGGATTCCCACACAGATCTCCCGGATGCCATCCCAGAGGAACAGTCAGATACAGGTACCCCTGCTGTGCTCTCCTACCCCCTGGAATGTGATCCTCTCCCTGGCAGCCCAGAAAAAGCTAAAATGCAGCTTGACATGCTGACGCAGCGGACATAGTGCCCGCAAATTGAGGCCCAGGCTTCTAATCCCTTCTCCCTCAACCAGGCCTTACACTACTCCATGGCCTCCTTCCCCACCTCAGGCCAGCCAGTCATCGATACCACCCTGAAGGACATGCTAATCTCTTTACAGTACTTCCTCATGACTGACCTATCCTCCTTGTTTCATAAAATCACCTCTGACATCCACTCACTAGACGACAGAGTGTCTAATGCTGAGAGAGGCCTAACTGATTGCACTACCACAATCAATGAAGTCATTGACACTTATGATGCTGTTAAAGAGGAACAGTCATGGATGCGCACCAAGCTGGCTGACTTAGAGGACAGGTCCCGCAGGAACAATATCAAGCTGAGAGGTATCCCTGAGGCCATATTGCCTGCCGACCTACCGTGCTATGCAAAAGAATTGATGTATATCATAATCGCTGAAGCATCCCCGCGGGATGTTATAATCGACAGAATTCACAGAATCGCTAAACCATCCCACCAAGCAGCCTCGGTCCCCAGAGACATTCTGATGAGGGTCCATTTCTACCACATTAAAGAAAAACTCCTCATGGGAGTCAAAACTAAATCGCCCTTGCCAGCTTCCTATGCCGGGAGTTCAATTCTTCCCTGACCTCTCCAAGTTCACCCTCCAACTGAGACGGCAGATGAACCCAATTACCAAGGGCCTTCAAAATCATAAGATATGATATAAATGGCAATACCCAGCCACCCTCCTCATTTTGAAGAATGGGCAAACCCACACGGTCGGAGATCTTGACAAAGGTCTGAGGCTCCTCCACACCTGGGGTATACTACCAGAACCCCCCAAATCAGTTCCCCATGACAGAGGATCTAATGCACCCCGCAGAAATGCAGACCACAACTACACCTCAGTGACACATGGATATGTGACAAGCTTGGCCAAAAAAGCGTCATTACAGCTCCCCTGAGCTCTGACAACCTGCTACCCCTGTTATCATCCTTCCACGCTAATAACTTTTTTCTACCCCCACCTAGAGGCTATCGAGGTGCTCAGCACCCCCTTTACGAACTTTTCATTGTATCAATCTCACCAGTTGCATCAATCCTTCCACTAATGGTTTGCTCTACCGGTTTCTTTTTTTTTACTTTCTTTTCTTTTTTGGTTCTCACTGTTTTTGTGCTTACCATATTGCTCTATTCGCAGCTTCCTAGTCCACTACTTTCAGACCTTTGGACTGCCACAAGCCTACTACTGAGTCTCTCTCCCAGGTGCCTTCAGATCCAAACTACAGAGACTAACTGTAAGTGTTGTTGCATAACACCCACCAACCAACCTCACACCCACAAGATGCCGCTTACTATCCTATCACTGAACACCAACGGGCTAAACCATCCCGCCAAACGCCACTCACTCTGGAAAACCACCATGGCTCTCCAAAGTGACATTCTTTGCATCCAGGAAACCCACCTACTATCATCAAGAAGGGCCACCTAATACTCTGTGGAGACTTCAACTTGGTCCCAGACTTGTCCATGGACTCCACATCAGCAGCAAAAAGGCGAGACTCGCCTCTGAAAAACTTCATCTCCTCTCAGGATCTGTACGACGTTTGGCGTTGCCACTATGGATCCAAACTAGACTTCACGTCTTTTTCCTCCAGGCCCCGCTCGCATTCGAGAATAGACTTGTTTCTAACTGACAAATGGATTTTACAGAAGATCTCTAGATCTGCGATCCACACCACGACATGGTCGGACCATGCTCCAAACTCAATTACAATACAAGATTCCAACTTACAACACAACACCTTACTTTGGCAAGCAAACAACTACATTATCCAACATGACAAATACACGCCAAAAATATCTGATCACATTAAGGATTTTTTCTCATTGAACAAAGGCTCTGTGTCTGACCCTGCAGTGGTGTGGAGCACGAATAAAGCGTACATGAGAGGAATGTTAATTAAATTGAGTTCTTACCATAAACGAAAGAGGATGCAGCGCTTAGATGAATTAGCTCAGATAGCGGCCCTAAAAACGAGACACAAAACTAACCCTCAAGACCCGCAAACAAACCAACTACTATCCCTAAGACAAGAACTTAAAACCCTACTCCTCCACTCCTATGAATTCCTCCAAAGGAAAATGAAAGCGTCTACATACTCCACCTCTAACAAAGCGGGGAAAAAACTTGCACAACGCCTTAAAGGAAGACGTGCCAAAACTAAAATAACCCAACTAATTCATCCCCACACGACAGCCCCCCTAAGTAATCCGCAAGACATAGCCGACACCTTCAGTGCCTATTATAGCGACCTTTACAACCTGAAACAAGACCCCCAGCCCACACAGGATGACATGGACCACTTTCTCTGCAATCTTGACCTACCCAAGCTGACTGGGGAACAACTAGCCACCCTTAACGCCCCGTTCATGGAACAAGAGATTAAGTCATCTATTGACTCACTACCTAGTGATAAAGCACCAGACCCCGATGGATTAATAGGGGAATACTATAAACAATTCTCCCCGCACCTCACTAAACGTTTCAATCATGCTGCCTCCTCTTCTGTTTTTTTTAAAATAATACTTAAAAGCATTGGTTATAACGATACCAAAGCCAGGGAAAAAGTCGAACGTCCCCCAAAATTTTCGCCCAATTTCATTACTCGACCTCAAAATATACGCTAAAACAATAGCAGCAAGACTAATTGAGATTATGCCCACTCTTATCCACCAAGACCAGATGGTGTTCACAAAGGGCAGGCAGACATCGGATGCCACCAGAAGGATGATCAACCTCATTCACCACGCAGAATCAACCGGAACGCCTTCTCTGCTCCTGTCTTTGGATGCAGAGAAGGCGTTAGTCAGGGTTCACTGGTCATACCTTAGGACGGTCCTCCAAAAATTTGGGTTCCAAGGCAACATCCTAAGCGCCATTATGGCACTATATTCCAACCTTGAGGCCCAAGTGTACACAGAGGGCATGCTCTCCCGCCCATTCCCCATCATCAACAGCACACGACAGGGCTGCCCTCTATCCCCCCTCATCTTTAACATGCTTATGGAACCCCTAGCAGAACATATCCGCTCCCACCCTAACATCTCAGGCCTTCAAATTGGTACCTCACACCATAAAATCAGCCTATTTGCTGATGATCTCATTCTCATCCTTACCAACCCGACTTCCTCCCGGGCAGAAGTAAAAAAATTGCTCAACTAGTTTAGCTCGGTTTCGTACTATAAGGTTAACAAGACCAAATCCTTCATACTAGACATTAATATAGATGCTACCATGAGGAACCTCCTACAGCTACAGTACCCGTTCGCATGGGCAACTACTGACATATCCTACCTAGGCATCCAACTACCGAGAAAGACCAAAAACCTCTACTCATGTAATTTCCTGCCACTCCTTCAGAACATTCAATCGACTTCACAACAAATAGCGAAACATGAACTTTCCTGGACAGGTAGACTTGCGGCCTTCAAAATGCTTTGCCTCCCACAAATACTGTATTTTTTCAGGACTCTACCCATCCCAATACCCGCTACATTTTTCAGGTCCGTTCAAATGATATTTAACAAATATCTTACTGAGGCTGTTACTGAGAAGCTACTCGCATGCCTCCCTTAAAAGAGCATACCAACAGGCATCAACACAAAATAGAAAAAAATGAATATATACACAAACACCTAAACATTATGCTAATCCTCTACGTATCATGACAAAATATACAAACCAACAAGCCAAAGTTAACAACATCATCAACAAGTACTGGCATTTGTTGTCCTTCGATTCCATATTAGGACAATTTGTCCCTGATTGTCCCCTCTTTACATTTAAGATGGCGTCATCAATCAGAGACAAACTTATTGCCAGTGAATACAAGGGGGGAGCTAGAAAAGACCGTGCAAATACAAAGGCACACTTATGTGCGGAGCCTGTAATTATTGTAAATAGATGTTTACTCAAAAGAATCATATCCTCCCTAATAGTCAAACATTCCATCCTAGGCACTTTGCCAACTGTAGAACCATAGGAGTCGTTTACATGCTATACTGCGATTGTGGCTGTTTTTATATTGGCAAGACAAAGCTCGAATTCTGGAGACGAGCATATAGGCACATAAGAAGTATTCAAATCAATAACCCTGATTTACCTTTGGGTAGACATGCTAAATTTGTACATGGAGGTAAATTTCCAAAAATTACGTTTCTAATAATAGATCTTATCCACCCCAGCTCCAGATGAGGAGACTGAAATAAGACCCTTCTCCAAATTAAGCTGCGCTGGATACATAATCTTAAAGCTACATCTCCACCAGGCCTCAATGAGGCCACCTGCTTCAAACCCTTTCTTGATGGATTCTCCTCAGGGGAATGGACAAATAAAATATAGTGTATCCATCTGCATTCCCTGGTCCTTTATATGCATTCCCCATTTAAGTAATGTAGGTCAACTTTCTATGTGATCAACCAACAATTTTTTGAGCACCAATATTGTATTGGAACCATATGTATAATGTTAATCCTGTTAATTGCTTTAAAATTGCTTTATTATATATATCTATATATATATATCTCTCTATATATATATATAGATATATATATATAGAGAGATATATATATATATATATATATATATATATCTCTCTATATATATACTGTGGGGATGGAAAGTATTCAGACCCCCTTAAATTTTTCACTCTTTGTTATATTTCAGCCATTTGCTAAAATCATTTATGTTAATTTTTTTCCTCATTAATGTACACACAGCACCCCATATTAACAGAAAAACACAGAATTGTTGACATTTTTGCAGATTTATTAAAAAAGAAAAACTGAAATATCACATGGTCCTAAGTATTCAGACCCTTTGCTCAGTATTTAGTAGAAGCACCCTTTTGATCTAATACAGCCATGAGTCTTTTTGGGAAAGATGCAACAAGTTTTTCACAACTGGATTTGGGGCTCCCCTACCATTCCTCCTTGCAGATCCTCTCCAGTTCTGTCAGGTTGGATGGTAAACGTTGGTGGACAGCCATTTTTAGGTCTCTCCAGAGATGCTCAATTGGGTTTAAGTCAGGGCTCTGGCTGGGCCATTCAAGAACAGTCACGGAGTTGTTGTAAAGCCATTCCTTCGTTATTTTAGCTGTGTTCTTAGGGTCATTGTCTTGTTGGAAGGTAAACCTTCGGCCCAGTCTGAGGTCCTGAGCACTCTGGAGAAGGTTTTCGTCCAGGATATCCCTGTGCTTGGCCGCATTCATCTTTCCCTCGATTGCAACCAGTCGTCCTGTCCCTTCGGCTGAAAAACACCTCCACAGCATGATGCTGCCACCACCATGCTAAACTGTTGGGACTGTATTGGACAGGTGATGAGCAGTGCCTGGTTTTCTCCACACATAGCGCTTAGAATTAAGGCCAAAAAGTTCTACCTTGGTCTCATCAGACCAAATAATTTTATTTCTCACTATCTTGGAGTCCTTCAGGTGTTTTTTTATCAAACTCCATGCGGGCTTTGATGTGTCTTGCAATGAGGAGAGGCTTCTGTCGGGCCACTCTGCCATAAAGCGCTGATTGGTGGAGGGCTTCAGTGATGGTTGACTTTCTACAACTTTCTCCCATCTCCCGACTGCATCTCTGGAGCTCACCCACAGTGATCTTTGGGTTCTTCTTTACCTCTCTCACCAAGGCTCTTCTCCCCCGATAGCTCAGTTTGGCCAGACGGCCAGCTCTAGGAAGGGTTCTGGCCATCCCAAACGTCTTCCATTTAAGGATTATTGAGGCCACTGTGCTCTTAGGACTTTTAAGTGCAGCAGAATTTTTTTGTACCTTGGCCAGATCTGTGCCTTGCCACAATTCTGTCTCTGAGCTCTTCGGGCAGTTCCTTTGACCTCATGATTCTCATTTGCTCTGACATGCACTGTGAGCTGTAAGGTCTAATATAG